>NW_027526385.1:208404864-208701005 GCF_048455015.1 Haemaphysalis longicornis | reverse complement strand
CCACCATCTCGAAATAAAACCTGTTACAGTGTATGTAGCTTTGGCTTCCGATGTTGCCTGGGCATTCATCTCACACGCGCGATCAGAAGATTCACAACGTTTTCCCCGCATACATGCATCGCTTCCATCCCCAATTTACCAAGACATTGTATGTGCGCAGTGATTTCTTTTGCCTTTATGTCCTAAAGACACTAGTTTGCACGGAGAGGGGACAAACAGGCTGAAAGTTACCGATATATAAAATCAAGTGCACCTTTTATAAGTGTTGTTCGGACCGTTAGCTTGGAAGTTATAAAGTCGAACACGGATATATCGAACTCCAAGGGGATCGCGAAATAGTTCGATATATAAACAATTCGATATAAAAAATATGGGCTCTGAGGCCTCACCTATGGCGGACGATCACTTACTGATCGTCGCATTCAAGAATGACAACTAATTCCGCACTCACGACGCAACAGGATGCTTTATTTACGTGAAAAAAAATCGCTGATCTTGGCCTGCTTCTTCGTCCTGGAAATGAAATTAAAGACAAAGACACTAGTTTGCACGGAGAGGGGACAAACAGGCTGAAAGTTACCGATATATAAAATCAAGTGCACCTTTTATAAGTGTTGTTCGGACCGTTAGCTTGGAAGTTATATATTACACTCCTTCTCAGGGCGTTCAGAATATCATTGCATACCACCTTGTTTCTTCCTAGCAATCACAAAAACATGGTTCTTCCTTTCTTCCGCCTTGCTTCTTCTAAATTGATGGGTTGGACGAAGCGAATAAAACAGATATAAAGTTCCCAAAATATCGAAATCAGTCATAGCTTTTAACATTTTCTCTATAAGTTATCGTTTACTTGGCTGGTTTCTTCCCGCTACTAAAGGACACGTTTGTTTCATGGCGTTTTCATTCATTCGATTTATTACCATATAGTGTACGTGCAGCACAAGGCGAGGAGAGACAGCTTTACAGTTACCGAAATACTGAAACAAGTTTGAGTGTGCAAGTTTTGCTTTGGCATTTACCTGGGCAATCAGCCAATCCAAGTGTTCCCAACATCCAAAAAGATTTCTGTGGCACACCTGGTTTGCCTTCTGAAAGCCGGTTTCAAAGGCATAGCATGTGTGTGACGTATTCTTCGTTCGCCTGTTTTCTAACGAGACGGGTTGGCACGTGGCGAGAAAAGCTGCGTGGATAGTTCTCAGTATATGGAAATACCGCAAGGTATATATTTGTTTATCTGCCGCACTTATCCTGGAAATAACTTACCTCGCTTGTTCCAATCTCAAAAAGTTTGCACCGCTTGCGTGGCTTGCATTCTTGCAATCGAATATAAGGACATGTAGTGTTTGGAGCGTTTTCTTCTTTTTCCTTTCTGTTTCTAACAGTCAGTGTTTCATGCTGCGAGGGGAACAAAGGAAGGTTCTCGAAATAATGAAATCAGATACAACCTATGTAGGTTTGACGTAGGCGATTAGCCGAGTATTCAATCCTAGAGGGTGGTTTGCAATGTCTCGAACTATTGAATGAGTTTGTTTTTTTATGTTTTTGTTTTACCACCCGGGTGCGCCGGGCTGTGTTGTGTGTTTCCAAGTGAAGCGCTTATTTCATTCGTTATTTTTATGCCGCTCGTATTATCTTCTTTGATAGGGATAGAGTTTCGAAACAACTTCACCAGCCTAAAATATTCTTCCATGATCTACAGTGTTCTGAATGTAAATCGACGGTTCGGCAAACACTCGTGCCGAAATGTCAATTCCCGCACAGCAGACGCACCGGTATTTGATTCGCCGACCCTCACTTGCGCATATCACTTTGTTGAGTGCTGCTTCGCCGCCTGTGTATTTTGAAATTGTAAGGGGAGCACCAGTTCGCTCCACTCAACTTATTTTCCCTTCAAGGCAACTGCCTCATGTTTCGCTTGGTGTCATTATTGATCACTTATGCTATTTTCATCAAATGAATTTCACGGAATTAGGACTGCGCCTGTCTTACTGTTTCTGCTCTATGTTCAACTTGTAAACTTTGTTCTTGTTTACGAAAACAAAAACAATTTTTTATGGGGAGTGTGTATATTTCTAGAAATGTGCGTGAAAAAATCGTCTAAGTGAATAATCTCCGTTCCTCCTTACATTTGTTACGGAGGAGGAGAAGCAGAAATAACTTTGTTTTACGCCAATAATGATCACTTCCCAGTGTTTCTTCGGTATCATTTCTTTCGGTGTATTCTGTGTACCTAATTATAGTAAATTAGGACATGTGTCTATACACACGCTATTTCCTACTCTTGTTGGGTGCACTGGGTCTGTGAGCATTGTAAGCTGTGTTTTTGTGTTGTCTCCCACACACTGGCGCCCTTGATGGTGGAGACAAGGTATCCGCACGCAGGATGAGCAGCGTTAAAGTCGCCCACGATGTTTTGGGGGTTTCACCCAGTTATTTTAGGCGTTTTGGCGAAAAGGTAATCCAAATATTCTTTTCTTTGGCTAGGAGGGCTGTATTCATTGAAAACAAATGTGCTTAAATGACAGACTGTTAGTCACAATATTTTAACTATAACATGATCATCATTTATTACATCTGTTGCGTGCTGTATGACTGCGTATTTACGCCTGATCAACGTGGCTGTCTTGCATTCTCGATCGGTTTTGTATGTGATGTATCCAGTTTAAGACGCCGCAAGTCATATTTCTTGCAGACATATTTTATCTGGTGGTTCTTCTAGGCTTGATATAAATTGCTGTAGACCGGCCTTTTTCGTCTTCGATCCCCAACAGTTTCACTGCCACACCTGGAGGAGAGCTTTTTTTTCTTTGCGAGAACTGGCCATGTTGCGGAGTTTGTAGATTGGTGTTCATGTTTGATGGCGACGCTTCCGTTGTCCATATTTTTAATTTCTTCCGCGCAGCCCCTCTATCCAGGATAGGCTTTCTCTCTTCATATAAATTCGATATGGCGAGCAAGTTATCCTGCGTTGCCTTATATAGGTCCTGCATACCGAGAGCTGAGTATCCTGAATGACATTCATAATCATGCCTTCCTTCGACTGTTTCGATTCTGGCTGGGTCTCCATTTCGACGGATTCATTCTAGATGGAGCTTGTTAAGGCATTTGTGTTGAGTGTATACCTTGCAGAGGCTCTCGAGGCCGTGAAGGCGATAGATGCGGCGATGTTTGGCCAGTGCTTCTAATGCTGCTCGTAGTTACCGGATTTCATCCTGCCGCTGTCTGTCGGATTCTTGAAGTTGCCAAATTTGCGCCATAAGTTTGGCATTTACCTTCTTATTTTTCCACAATTCGGGCATAAATTGGTCTGCGCTCGGATGACTGCTTGCAAGATTTTACGTGGCAGGGGGAGAGGTGGGAAGGGTGGCTGCGCTGTCCAGATCACGTTTGGTGCTCCAGGGTCAGGCTGACGCTGGCTGCTGGAACTTGCGATCTCCTTGAACTGCCCCCACTTGGCTCGGTTATCACACTGGGGCAGACTCGGTGTCCTTGAGGTTGGAACCGGTGTCCGGGCTCTTCTGTCGAGAAGGGCGGTAAGTAGGGTTATATTGCAGCTATTGTCAAGTTTAATTGTCATTTTACTTAAAGTGAATTCGGGCGGTAATAAATGTAAAATTATAAATTTGTAATAAACTTTGTACAAGGGATTGCCAAAACAGAAAGCACACAAATTGCTATCTGCCAATATGACAGACACTCCTCGCGCAGATTCTGATTTCTGATCAACGAAACATCTGGCTATGGTGAATCTTCGAGATCCAAGTGTTGTCATTGAAATATGGGGAAATCACTAAAGTGGGGCCATAGTTTTCACTTGTAAATATCGTTGAACACAAGAAAACGACCGTTACAACTATGCCAAGCCTTCACCAATCTCAGAAAAGATGAAGAAATCCCAGCACAAACATATCCATAGAGAAAATCTTTTAAAAACCACTAAATATTTGAGCCGTAGGCCAAACGTTTTTACTTTGCAGAAACAAAAACAAGATTAGGTGTATTTGAGTCCTACCATCAGTTGGTATCTGTTTTGTTATGTTCTTTATTTCCAAACAAAGGAGTTCTTAAGTTTTAGAATTCCAAAATCCTGAATCGAACATTTAACAGTTATCGGCATCAGCCCTTGATCACAATATTTTACTCCAAAAATACAAAAGCCTCACACACGAGTCTCAAATATGTTGTGGCGTTTAAAAAAAATACCCGCATAACACTCCAAAGCCAGAAAATTTGATGAGCGCGAAAAGTGGACACGAAAAAATTTGTTGACTTTAGCAATTATCTACGGTGTTTGCCTCAGGAGTAGTGAGATTGTAGGCAAAGAGCATTAGATGAGAGATGAGCAGGTGCAGTATATGACTTTCGCCTTTTGGTAGCATTTCCACCGCGGCAGCCTATAGGTGCCGCGTGTCTTTTCCTTCAACAGAAAGATTTGGGATTGAAAGCGCATTGGTATTTTGTATAAAATACGCGTATATGCTCCAGGTGCTCTGAAACCTGTCTTCTGTACTGTTTACCTAGATGTTGAGGAGGATAACCATCGTCATTCCGGACGAAACTCGTGTCGCGTCTTCAGGACGTGAACCTTCCCACGCCCAGGGGTTATCGCGGCACATACAAACATTGTTCGCTACCTCGCCACCAACGACGCCTCCTCTCTGGCATTCGTCCAACTTTTGGAAGACTATGTCTCCAATTTCGTGTGCCTGCAATTGCCGCATATTTAGTCTGGTAACGTGTGTGCTACGCTATCTTGCATGGTAGCATGATTTAAAGGCTCCCCAAGACATTCGTCTGATGGCATACTTCTAGTGGGTGCTAACGTTCACCAGCATCACCAGCATCTCACCATTACCAGCATCTCTATGTTACGAACCTCTCTTGCAGCATTTGTCTTTGCTGACAAGGGTCTTATGGGAGAATCGCGAAACTACCAGAGACACTTCCACTGTCCCACTCAGCCGCCGTGAGGGCCGTACAGCCCTCACTGGCCAGGAATGGTGAAAACAGCAAGAGTGTTTTGGTCAGGCATCGAATAAAGCACGTATTTCTCTTTCGCTCTAAGAAGGTGAAGTCCTCGGTATAGGGTCCCACCAGTTTTACCAGCCGCTACAGCCCCCTTAGTAAGTCGAAGCTGGTCGGACAAACGTAAGTCGAGTAGGCCGGGCCTCCAGAGTTTGGTAATTATTTAGGTATTTGGTTTTGGGTTGGCTGGCAGACCCTTTTACTGTGGGCATATGTATTCATTTACAAGACATGGTAGTGGTGAGCCTGCTCAGTAGATAGGTGTGGGTTTCGAGGGGGAAGGCTGCGTAGGGCAGCCTTCCCCACTTAGCGAGTTAAAAACGTGTGGCCAGGGCGTGCAATTTATTCATGTGAGCGTCCACCATTGTGGATTGTTTGAGGGGCAGCCATTTTTCGTATTCTTTTCTTGCCTTCGTGACGTAGGCTACCGAATTTTTTGTTTTGTATTTGCATTTACTGTTGCCCTCACGATGACGAGTTGTGGTTGTAGCACCTCGACGTCCCGCAGATTACGGCGGCAGTCCCGAATCTTATTGATTCTGGGTGTTTTTTGTCGATTCATTGCTTTTGTCGAGGAAAAGGATTCACACAGGTCGGTTCAAAAGTGGTTCAATTGTATTTCAACCATGGCGAATCACTGGTGAGACTGGGGATCAAATTTTTTTTTGGTAGGGATATTGATAGGTTACTGCAGCCCCATAACCTCTATGAACACAGAATGTTCAGGACTACCGTAACAAAACCACAAGGCTAAGAGGACCCCGGATCGTGTCTCAGAAAAGGTAACCGAGCTGCCTGCCGAGGGCGACGCATGTTTTGTCGAGATTTGCCTATATTAGGTTATAGCTGAGGGTCGTACAACGCCCCCTTACGGCGGATGGTCTATGGCTCATGAAAATTGGTAACGAAGGGTCGAAGAAGCATTCCTTGGTGTTTACACTTAGAAAGAGCATGAGCCTCCCGGTAGTCCATGTTTTGGCCTGAAGTGATAGCGGAACATTTGGGGGTTATTTCCGGAGCATCTCAGAGTCAGCTGCTTGTTTAATTAGGTGGTATCCACGGAACATTTTTGTCGAGATTGTATTGAAAAGTGTTTATGTGGCGTCAAGTTGCTGTCTAAGGCCACAGTATGAAGTGTTCTCAAGGCAGGCCGGTATTCAGTGGTCATGTCAAACCTATAAACCAAGCGATTACTGTTTGCTAATACCTGTGTGGTTGTTCTCAATCAAGGAATGTGTGGGTTTAGTCAATCGTGATACAGATGGTTAGGATGAGCAACGATACAGCATGTGGGGCCCGTACAGGCCTGTAGATCATCACGAAGTCACATCGTTGGGAACAGCTAGTACAGCGACCTTAAATCACGATTCGCGGCAACAACTGGGAAGCGACGAACTAACTCTATAACCGGAAATTTGCTTCAGCTCCCGCAACACCACGACACTGCTGTTTATTTATGGTATGTCTTTTTTGCGCATGTCCGACAGTTATTCGCAAACGCAAATCCTCTAATGCAATACGAATCCTTCTCTAGAACGGCGAAGAAGTGGTATGCCTGCTAGTTCCATTAGGGGAAGGTCTGGACACGTTTTTATATCAAAGCGCTGGCCGTTTCATACGTGCCTTACTGCGATTTATAAACATAAAATTATTGTTCGTATCTCTAAAGGCGACGAGGGTACTAAATTGTATTGCTTGTTCACTGCCCAGGCAGGGTTGGTACAATTTGATCAAAACGGCGAAGTTTGAAGATAGACCTGGAAAACTGCGAAGGGCTTTTTGCTATTGAAGGTTAAAAAAAAAATATGTGACGGCGGAAAATTTTTTTTGGTTCATTTACCAGCCTCGCTGAAAATGCAATTGAGTATATTGGTAGTATTGTCTAGGCAAAGGCATATTCTTTGGTGTCCAGTGTCAACCCTGCATTTACCAGACTTGCGGCCACTTCGCCGTGAAGCTAAAGTTGTGAGTCAAAACTTGAAGAGAAAATACGATGCCGTCGAGGAAGCCTACTTCACACACGAAGCATAAGTCCCACCCCAACACTCCTGGAGTGTTATGCACACCAAACAGCCTAATGCCAAACATTCATAGTTGACATAGAAAAACATGGACCCATTTTTGTCATGCCCTTGCGTATGCTTCTCTATATAGCTAAAACAATATTGTCATTGACAAGAAAGTTTCCCTCACCTAAACTTATGACTCCGCATTTATGTTTCGTATTGGATAGATATTATCCTGGGGAGCTGAAACAAACACGTTATAGCACACAAAATTGTACAAACACGTTGTAACTACAGGCCAAATATATCCAGCCGCACATAATCTGCCTACGCGCTTTGAAGGAAAAAGATCGGACGTACATAACATGTTTTTTACTTCTACCTCATATTTTACTTCCGCATTCGGCTCTTATCTTTGGAGTGAGATACTAAAGCCTGCTTATTTCTTGCTACCATGTATTTATGCTGGCTTCGTCGATTTTGTCTGTTTTTGTCTTTTTCAGCAAATAACATCTGCAACCTGTCTAAAATATGCCTGACAATTGCTTCAATTACGGTTCTGCACGAGTTTTGTGATCATCCTAGTCAAGTTTCAACACTTTCAGGTTCAAAACTTGGAGCAGTTAGGTTGTGCTACGGCTGGCAAGGAGCGGGCTCTCAAATTGTCGTTGAAATCGTTGTATTACTTGCTTCTCACCACAACTGCGACCTTGATGGTTGAAAACCGGCGGCCGGACAATAGTCGAAAACCGAGCGATCGTTCTCGAAGTATCGGCAGTGGCACGCGCACTGCCAACGCTGTCTGCTCTCGGATGTGGTCGCTAGTGCTCTCGCCAGGATCCCCGCATTAACACGAAAAACTTTCCCAATGGCCTTCAAGGCTGCGGACGCGCGGCCGTTGACTGATGAAACGTTAAGTCTAAAAAGGTGCAATACCCTTGCAGAAGTAACGATCGTGGCAGTTTCCCGTCCGTAGGTATCACTTGCTTGTAGCGGTGTCAACGGCAAAGCGTCAGGATTTGTATATGAACAAAAAGCCTCCGCGAAGAGCACCTGGCAAATATAAGTAAATGTCTAGGCGACCAGGCATCGTTTGGGGTTGTGGATATAGTGCAACGCCTTCACAGCACGCGGGTCATGACGCTACGATTGAAAGGTCGCTTTGCACTTGCGCAAACAGAAGCTCATGCACTAGCTTAGAGGAGCAGCGTCGGTTTCTGCACGCGCAACGGTGTATTCTACATCCTTTTTTGTTTTCATTGATTTATATTTTTGATATTGCGAAGCAGATCACTTAGAATTTCAACACTCAATATTATATTGTTATACGGTAGTGTATCCAGAGATAGCAAAGATGGTACAGCACGTGGCTGATACATCGCCGCCCCGTAATCAAGCAACAGGTGTAACAGGTGTTTGTTTCATTAACTTTCTGCCGTGGCAGCCATTTTTATATATCGGAACAAAAATACGCGTTTTTCACAAAATCAGTAATTGAAGGCATTCGCATTAAAACAAACTGAAAATGTTCATTGGAAGAAGGAAGTCTGAGCTATGAGGTGTAGGCGGAGCCAGAAGTAAACGATGTGGTCAAACGTAATCAGTTTGCCCTTAGACAGCTAAAATAACAGTGTTTAGGTGTGTCTCTCTTAGAATGTCTACGACCAGGGGCACCATCCTGCTGTTTGTCTATTCCTAGCAACACAAGGCATCTTTTCCCATCTTTTGTGAGCACTATTTCATAGTATAGTAACTGAAAGTGCAGTGACTAAGTTTACGATATTGATTGTTAAGAAATACCGGCTCATGTTCAGCTATCAAAATGGGTATCTTCTGGAATAATTCCAAAGGAAGACAAGCACAGGCTTTGCGCTATGCATAAACGGACCTTCGCTGAATATGCAATTATGTTGGCTCACCGGCTGAGGCGTTGGGCTGCTGAATCCACAAATGTGGGTTCGATATCGGTGGTTATGGCTGCTTGTTATCAAGAAAAAAAGTCAAAATCCACTTCCACTTCCACTTCTGCGCCAAAAGCATAGCTACGCCTGCTTGTACTGAATGCTCGCAGCATTGTAAATAAGGTCACGGAACTTGAATTCTTGTTGCTGTCACATAGCCCACAAATTGCTGTCATAACCGCGACATGGTTGACCCCTTCAATTCCCGACGATTGTATTATTCCCCCCGGATATCTTGCACACAGGTGGGATAGGGATTCACATGGTGGTGGCGTGGCCATTCTTGTGAAGTCGCCTATTACGACAGAAAGAATTGATTGCTCACTCTCCGAAACGGTTTGGTGCAAAATATTTGTCGAAAAAGTGGTTTTTATTGTCGGAGCAATTTACAGGTCCCCTGGTACCACGCCTGATTTCCTAGACCAACTGAACAGTTTCTTGTGCAAATTTCAGAATGGCAACACGAGGTTGATACTGACTGGCGATTTTAATTTACCGCATATAAATTGGGAAAGTGTCACACCTGGACACATAGATACTCTGAGTGGTGATAAAATGTTGGAAATAATGTTCTCTCATAACTTAACACAGATTGTAAAAAAAATACGCGAGTAACTGCTAATTCAGAAACATTGCTTGATTTAGTGTTCCTATCACGCAGAGTGACACATAGTACTTTATCGGTTGAAGAGGGAATATCGGACCACAAGCTGATAACTGTTAATATCCAACTAGACGCAAAGCCGCAGAAGCGGCCATTTATCCCGGTTCAGATTAAAAATTTTGCACGGGCCGATGACACGTCTATACTTGATTATCTAGAACTGTCCCTTCATGAGTTTGAACTTGCTTCTGTCTCAGAATCCGTAGAAGAGTTATGGCAACGTTTCAAAAGCATTGTAAAGCATTGCACGGATAAATTTGTTCCAACTCGTAAAAAGAAAACGAAACAGCGTAGTCCGTGGATAACCCGGGAGATCGTCCATATCAAACGAAAAATAAAACGCATGCGGAAAAACAAAACCAAATCAGTAGCAATCGTACATTTGCGTGGTCAGTTAAAGACGGCATTAAAAGAATCCAAACGAAAGTTTTACACCGAAACCCTTGCTGACTTCATTAAGTGTTCCCCGCAAAAATTTTGGCTTCACTTGAGAAACAAAAACGAAGAAATAGAACAGATAAAAATTGGATCCGAAACAGTGAGGCAAAAACTGCAGATAGCCAATTCTTTCAACTAGTTCTTTCAGTCGGTCTTCACTAGAGATGAAACCGATCAGGTGGATGCTGACCAGGCTTGCCCGCGCGCCTGCGCAATGGAGCCCTTTTCTATTATGCAGGAAGTGGTGTTCAGTCACTTGCTAGGGCTTGACACTAAAAAAGCAAACGGACCAGATGAAATTCCCAGTGAATTCTTACGACGGTATGCCGAATGGTCGCCCTTTTACTTAACAATCATTTTCAGAAAATCTCTAGAAACGTCCTCATTACCGCAAGACTGGCGCACTGCGATTGTAAAGCCTATATACAAAGCTGGCAATCGGCTTCATGTGAACAATTATCGCCCCATTTTACTGACCTCTGTGTGTTGCAAAATCATAGAACATTTCATAGCAAGGCACATTATTATTTTTCTTGAGTCAAAAGAGTTTTTTTATCTCCATCAACACGGATTCAGGAAGGCGTTGTCAACTGTTACTCAACTGATAGAAACAGTTCATGATTTTTATTTATCTCTCGAAGCTCGACAACAAATAGACGTCATTTGTGTAGATTTCGCCAAGGCGTTTGATAAGGTTCCTCATAACAAATTAATTTTTAAGCTTCAGCAACTAGGACTTAGCTCAGATATACTAAATTGGATAGCCGCGTATTTAAAGAACCGTCAACAAAAAGTACGTGTAGATGATTGCACATCTAGTTCATTGGAAGTACTGTCCGGTGTCCCACAGGGGTCTGTTCTGGGTCCTTTGTTGTTTTTAATTTTTATAAATGATATTTCCGCAGTTGTCGAAAGCCCGGTTAAAATCAAACTTTTTGCAGACGATCGTTTAATTTACCCTCCAGTAACTAACACAAACGACCAAATCAAAATTAATCGCTGTCTGCAAGCCTTGCATAATTGGTGCGCCCAGTGGGGGATGGAAATTAACTTTTCAAAGACTACGTTCACCCATATAACCAAGAAGAAATCTGTACTCGCATATGATTATAAAATCGGAAATAACTTTCTTACCAGAACACGCAGCTTTAAATACCTAGGGGTGACTATTACCAGCGATTTGGGGTGGCACACTCATGTTGAGGAGGTGTGTTCACAGGCCTACAGAAAGTTGTTTTACTTGAGGAAAAAACTCGAACATGGCCCTAGAGATGTCAAATTACTTTCATATAAGACATTTGTTCGCCCTATTTTGGAGTATGCGTCTTCTGTATGGAGTCCTCATCAGCAGTCACTGAGAGATAAACTAGAAAAAATTCAAAGGGTAGCAGTGCGCTTCATTTGCTCGCGGTACCGGAGGACAGAATCCGTCACAAATCTGTTAAAATCATGTACGCTAGAACCCCTGCAAGTGCGCCGCGAAAAGCAAAGGTTAAAACTCCTGTTTCAAATTATAAGAGGCGAAATGAAAATAAATAAAGACACATACATACAACCTGCACCCAAACGAGGAGCTCGGTTGAACCATAGTCACCCATTCAGGCCTTATTGGGCGCGTCTAGATGGCTTTAAGAATTCTTTTTTTCCTTATAGCATAGAAGTGTGGAATAGACTTCCAGAGTACGCTGTTACTAGTTCAAATGTCAAAGCGTTTGAGTGTTCGCTAGAATTGTACTACCGGCAGCACGAAACATAATGTCTGTTTTGTCATTGTGTATTGTTTTTTTTTGTTTTGTTTGTATTCCTCCCTGTAATGACCCTCAAGTGAGGGTTACAGTATCAATAAATAAATAAATAAAAAAAAAATCGCTGTGTATACATTTTGGGGCACATGTAACATAGAAGTTGTTCAATGTACTCGGAGCCCTCCACTCACCTTCTCCTGAAAATAAACGCGCAGGCGGTGGTGTAACTGGCCGTAAACCAATCGAGGAAGAGCTTATATGCCCAACCAGATGTTCAGGTTGGGGGGCCATGAACCCTTTCCTGAAAATAAAAAAAAATATGCAGTAAACCTTAAAGTGAAAGACTAGATTATTATAAATACTGTACGAATTCTGAATATCAAAACATATGGGAAAATAATATTCTTGCTGCATTATAAGTAGTCTAGGTGGTTTTAACATTTTTGTTTGTGAAAGGTTTGTTCTCTCTTTAACTTTGACCTGTATATCAGGTCCAGCACCTAAGCATCTGGCATTGCTTTATTGCTGTATTGAACAGCGTCTTCTGCTGACACGTACTAAGCATTAGAAAAAAACTTACAAGTGAAGTTTTTTCAAAGACGCTAAGTATTTATATTAATAATAATTTAACATTACGTCATCTTTAATGTATAGATTTACCCGACCATCATGTGGATCTCAATTCTCCGCTAATGATGTTTGTGTCCATATGCTATGACTTCGGTGTTGTTATGTAGTGCAAACTGTGAGAATTTTTTATCGTAGAAATAGTAACAATCATTTTTTTTTGTTTGGCGCTTTCTGCCCCAGCTGGCCTTGCGCCAAAAAACTCTAACCATCATCAGTAACAATCATTTCACCGAATAGCCTTGACGACGGTCTGTTTTCAATACCTGTGATTGTGATGGTGATATTATCTATACAATTCATTGAAAGCTGTTTCTGCATTATAGTACAATGGCACTAAACACTTTGAAAGTTGTCATCGCTGCCTTAGATATTTTGGTCCAAGTCATGTAGGTCAGAGGAGGATTCAAATGGGGCATTTGCCCACCACCTCCGAAGGCGTACTAGGAAATGTCCCTCCCCCTTCCTACCCCTTTATCCTCTCAGTTTCACTAAAAATTCACATCAATTCAAGAAAGTGTCTAGAACTGCGTTAAATACATAATAAAAGACTGCACACAAGGGTGCTGAAGTCAGTGATGCCTGCACCGAAACCATGGATGAGTCAATGGAGAGGAAATAATTAAAATAAACAAGGTCTGCAATAGTGAAACATTAAAAGACGCTCCAAAAAGTTGCGAACTTTTTTCAAGTGAATAAATAAAAAGAACTTGAGCAATGAAAAAGCAAGATCGCATACCCAATTCTCAATCAACATAGGCAAGAAAGTGAAAAAACTCCAGTAAGAAGTACAAAGGATGGTCTTCATTGGACTATTTAAATTATAATACGCAAGTAAACAACATCAAAATGGGTGTTAAATCAATCCAAATTTATTATACAGAGATAGTTGGACTTTTTTGCCCTAATTAGTTTGGACACGTGGAAATACTAAAAGGTTTTTTATTTGATGCAATAATTGGTTGTGGTAGTTTTCTAGAAGGGCAGGTTGAAAAATGGAAGCACGTGGAGTTGAAAATGTGAGGAATAAATTATATTCAGGCAACTTTTCAACCGAGGACAAGAAATACTGGTGGAAAGAGTCTTGGTGTTAGAATGTGGGTGACTTGTGATAACGCGTATGGCTTAATTTTGAAGATGTGCTGAAGAGATGTGACAATGATGCGTGTTTGTCCAGTTATCGATCGAATTGTTTTATTGGCTATAAAAGAAAGAAAACGAGGTAATAAGATAGCATGATGTGAAAATTACTTAAAGCGTTTATAAAATATCCAGTGTATTTTCTCTGATGTACCAACAAGCCCTTAAGTACACCCTTTAAAATACACCAATTTTGTACACACCCTAATCTCTATTGAAAGCTGGTTGAGTAGAAACGTTACGGTGGGGCCAGGTACCTCTTAGCTTTAGGTTTTGTAACTGAGATTTTATGACTAATGCTTTCAGAAGCTTTGTGAAGTCCAGAAATTCTGAAATAAATATAGAGCTGTTATTGTAAACTCATTGAGCCAGGACGAAACCTTAATTGACATTTTTATAGGTTAAGCTAATCTGGTTACACATTTAAATTCTTAACAAACCATTTCCAAAAATACTATTCAAGCAAGAAAAAAATTTATTATTCGAAAAACTCTAAACTTCAAATTTTCGCACGTTTTTTCAAATTTTCACCCTTTTTCTCTTAGTTTTTATCCTTCCAGAAAAAGAGGCCACGATTGAAAATGAAAATAATTACGTAACTATAAAGTGCGCAGAGCAAATCTGCCACAATATTTAAAGTCGTGCGTATATTTTGTCCCGTCTCGTTAGTGCTCTTTTTAGTTTTGCGATTGTTTGCATTCTTTTTTTATTTTCCCGCTGCCATTGGTTATAAACGAAAGACAGGGAGTAGACCTTTACGAAAATAAAATGTGCTATCAAAAACTTTTTGAATTCTTCACTGTGACCAGGATTTAAAAAAAAAAACAAGTCAGTTCTTTTCTTTTTTTCCGCGAAAAGAAATCTAAACGAGCCACCTCTGGTGTTCTGTAGGTGGAATAGTTTCTGAGAAGCAGAGATTTTCATTTCTTCTTGTATTCGAGACCTTGCTTGTCCATTGCCGGATATTTAAAGAACCAAGGCGTCACAATGCCTGGGTGCTTCGATAACAATCCTCTTGCCTAACGACAGGTGCTTACACACTCGAAAACCCCGTAACATATGTTGAAATTCTGAATTCTTAGCACTTTCTCCCCGCAAAAGGTTTCTGCCGGAGCTGCTGTTTGGAGTCAAAACGTACATTACCTGCTTCCGCGCAGCTTTGTTGCATCTGCGAAAAGACGACTGCAAGGAACGAGGTTCCAATCAATACGACAATGTGATCAAACCACACACGAACCCGTCATGGTAAGCCGAAGAACCGACAGGGACCATGAGTATAAAAAAAATTAATGCTGCCTTCATTGGCAGCGCGCTCATATTCGTTCCCTCCCTAAATGAACACGACGAAGGGGCCCTTGATGGCGTGCTCGAAGGACTTTCTCGATGCTGCGGTGGTAGACTACCTGAACACTGCTTGCTACCTCCAGAAGCGTGGTGATGAGTTCGTTTTCTAGCCCATTTTAGGGCTACCGTTCGAAAGGGGAACTATTCCAGGTCTCCTTCCTCCACGGGTCTTTAAACCAAAGCTTTACTAATCTCGTCGAGTAGCTTCGCGTTCGCGGTCAATGTGACTCTCATTTGTTCGCAGCTGCGCCCTATCTATGGCAACATATCACGTGAGTCGCCTGACAGACCTCGGCCGACGGCCACTTTTCCCGCCACCGCCGCCCTTCCGGCTTGGCGCGTGGGCTCTCCGCAGCTCGTTCGTGCCTCACCACATCACTTGCTTCAGGCATGCGAGCTGGGTTTTGAAAAAAAAGCGAGACCGGACCGCGTTTTCTCGGAGCGTTGCGCGAAAGCTCGAGGCTTTGCACTAGCAAGCGGCGTCTGATCACCCTGCCAATATCGCCAGCTGACCCGTTCGGTTCATGCAACGCCGGAATCGGCACCACAACCGCATGCGAAGTCTGACTTTGCACGAATAGAGTAATAATAAGCAAAATATTAGGTAAACCAAGTGAAACCAATGCTTACCCAGGCAAATGTAACCTTTATCTTTGGGCATCAAGGATTGGGTTAGCTAAGCCGCAGCCATGTTTTATTTTCTCCAGCTAGGTGGCTGCATCAGGTGAAATTTGCGGCATGAACAGTCAGCAGGGCAGCTCGCCGAGCATCACAAACATAATTACTTGCTGTAGCGATCTGCTCACATAAACAGTCCTGGTCATATTGTCTACATCCTATGGTAAGCAAAGCGAAAAAGGGAAAGGTCCAGTTCGGGCCCCTCGCCACATAGGTGTGCTAACGAGAGCTCGCGTCTGTACGCATTATTGCACTTTTTATTACAAGCGTTGTGTCACTGCTGAGCTTAAAGCAACACCAAAAACTTATTGCTGCGGTGCTCGATGATCCCGAATCCAAAGATATTTTTACTGCTTTCGCCACACCTGATATTCCTGCACCCTCAAAATAGCCTTTCAAGATCCCTGACATCAATAATTTCTTGCAGGTAGACTTGACCACGCCCTGAAGTGCCGTTACAGTCAACATCGAGAATAAAACTTTTGTGCGCCCACAGTTTGGGTAAAATAGTAGTCCATCTGATTCTATAAAAGATTGTTGTTTTGTAGTGTGAGATACACTGGCCGAGGTTGATTTGTAGTGTGAGCTACACTGGACCGCCGTGCAGCGCATGCGCTGGAATGAGTGACGTCACTCGGCGAACAAAACGTAGCTCGCTGCCTGGCATCTCTCACACAGTCACGCGCTCAGAATGATCCCCGACCTGCGTTCCGCACGGTGCGGCCCGGTCTACTTGATAATCATGCAAGGGTTGGCCGGATGTGGACAGAACGTTGCTCGCTGCCCAGCGTCTCTCACACACCCCACATGCCCGTCGTCTTCGCCGACCTTCGTGTTGCAAGAGGCGGCCCGGTACACTTGACGATCTTGCGAGGGGTAGCCGGGTGTTGAACCGATGGCCACTGCATCGCGGGAATACTGTCGTGTGCCTGTGGAAGCAACTTAGCTCTCGTGCGATTAGTGTCCATGCCGCTTGATGAATATACATGTGTATGCCGTGTGTATCATGGAAGCAGCAGTAAGCATGATAATCAAGCTAATCCCAAACAACCACGAAAACTAAGAATAACCAGCTGAACCTTAGCTCACGCTAACTATTTCCTGGCATAGTCGAGGCTACCCAGCACTAAAATTTTCTTGTTTTTTCCCAATATTCTTTGAGACGAACGCCATTGTTTTCGGTGGCCTCTGATTTACGTCTTAAGTAAGTTAAGGGTTAGCCTGGAAATATACGGTTTTGGGGTAAATTAATCGTGACCCTTGTGCTTCAGTTACACTAGACGATGTATAATAAGTAAAGTTTACTGAAAGCGGCCTTTTCTAATTTATTCTTGTGTAATAACTAGGCGCTTTCAATTTGCACTGGCAAGCTAGGTGATCTACATATCAAAAGTGGAAATGCAGCATGCACCATGTTGGTTTATGCTGTTGTCCATAGGTTGTTAAATGGTGACATTTTATATGAAGAGTTTAAACGTGCGCAGCAGTTGCCTCTGCTCACGAAAACCATAAATGAGCATGGGATAATGGAATGTGATGGGATTGTACAATCAGAACAGAGTTGGCCAACCTCCGGTGGATATGCTGCGCGACAAAAACGACGATGATGCCAGTTGAGCATCATCATCATCAGGATTACTGGGAATGACAAGATGAGAAAGAAGGTTGGGATAGGGCGGCGGAGCACAGTCCCACATTTTTGGTGAATAATTGTTCTGCGGCCTGCCAACTGGACGGCCAGAACCACGGCGTTCTGTGGATGTCGTCCGTAGAGCCAGGCACCATGTCCTGATCATGTACAACGGCCCCAGGTAGGACTACAGGTGCCACCGCTCACTACCCACACTGTATAACCTGTAAACGGCAGTCTCTCCATTGCGTCTTTAGCAGAAACTTTCTGCTCCAGCTTCTGCGGCGTAACTTGCAAGTCGTAAGACAACTCTTTCTACTTACATCAATAGAACCGATTTGGAATCTGGCATCTGAAACATCGCTCAAAACGTTCCCCTACATGTCCCTTTCTTCCATCGCCTTGTGCCGCCTTGTTTGCTGTCCCTTTTACAGTCTCCATCTTCTCCATAAATAATGTTTCAATTGATCATCCGGAAACCACGTGTAAAGTTTTTGACCTGTGCCTCTCAGTACCTCGTCTTTAGTCCTGAAACCTCATAACATCACAAAGTGGCGTCCGTCACAGGACTCTTTCTTAACACCTTGGAGAGTCATACTCAGACGATTAGAAATGACCTACAAGTTTGAGCTTGTTAATACGGAGATGGGAGAACTGAAAAGGTTTATTGCTTACGGAATCCGATTCGGACTGAAAGGGCCTGAACTTCGGATAAGGGTTGACAGTGAGTGTACTTGACTGAAAGCACAACGCCAGGAAGGCAGATATATGTTGAAAGCAGAGCGCCAGACGTAACACCAGGCTCTAAGGGATGCCTGGCGTTACGTCTGGCAGTTTTGGAGAACTTGATTACAGTTCTGGAGAACGTGATTAGGAAAAAGGTGGCTGAAGCGTCGCCGTGTAACATAACTCGATGGCAGATCATGGCAAGTTGTAAGACATTGGTGAAGCAGGTACTCAAGTACATCTTCCCAGGCCAGAAACTGCCAGCGAAAGTTCATGTCATGAAACGTTTCGAGAATGCGTACGTATGGATGGCAAAATACTGTCTGAAGACAGAGATTTAGGCGTTGAGAGAAAAAGTCTGAAGGTCCAAAGCAAAATAATGCCTCCAAAGGTGGAAGCTAGGCTTCACAAAAGCAGATCGCTGCTTGTTGCTGGCTCGGTACCGACACATCTCACGGTGCAGGAACCTGCAGCTAGAGGTACAGCTGTTACGCAAACGCGAACCGACACGTCACTTCACCTGATGACAGAAAAAAGGAATCTCCCAAAAATTTCTGTCAGCTTTATTCAAAGGGAGCACAGGGAGATCCACACGAACTTTTCCTAGAAATTAAGAAATTACGCAAAGGTACACACAAGGCCAAGAAAGAGAAAGAGGGGAGTCCGTTCGTCACCAGCTGTAACACATAATTCAAGACTTTAAAAACAGGGAGCAGCCACAAACGCTTCACTCGGAAGTTAAGATTACATTTGGGTTTGAAGCTGAGGATACAGATGCGCAGCGATTTTTTGCTGAAGCGACGTAAAACCTGCTCCATCGATGCAAAGATGCAGACGATTTCAAGGCAACCGAGAGGTAAAGGCGAAGTGACAAGTTTCGGGCGTTCCTATCATCAGTCGCTTTCGTAAGAAGAAACCGGATGCGGCAGAACCGAAGAACTGTCCTGTTGAACAGAGATCTGATGAACAGAGATTTTATTATGGCCACGAATATGCCCCACTAACCCACGGTAGCCACAAGACAGACAGGTTACGGATGAGGCCACGACATCTGAAACTTCCTGGTCGGCTCCTCTGGAAGTACCGAAGAAAGGAAGATGTGCGGAGCCCACCGGCTTCCAACGGCACGAAACCGTATCTGTATTTGGATTTGTATGTTCTCTTCTGGTGCTTCTTTGATTCAGGATGAACCTGTGAACTTTATTGCGAGAATTTAGTGCGAGTTTCAGTAGTTAGAAATGAGTGTAACAAGACAGTGCATAGCATGTAATATTTTCCTTAAATTTTACTTTGTAAGTGTGTGTGGCTCAGCCCCAGCAAATTTGTTTGAGGAGGGAGGAAGGACTAGAAGAAAAAGAAGGTTAGAATAGGGCAGCCCAGTGCACTGCGACTTTTATGGTGACTCCAATTGTTCTCCTGCGGATGTCGTCGATACAGCCAGGCGCTACGTCCTCATGATGTACAACTGTAGAACTGCTATAGGTGCCACTACTGTCTGCTCCCGCTGCATGACCAGTAAACTGCGGTGTCTCTATCGCGTCGTCCGCGGGACACGGTCTGCTCTCGGAACTGCAGCGTGGCTTTCAAATCGGAAGACAAGTACATGAATGGATCCGACTTAGCTTGGATCTGAAACATCGCTCAAAATGTTCCACTGCTCCAACCTTTCTTCCGTCTCCTTGTCCTGCTTAGTTTGCTGTCCTTTCGACCATGTGCATTGTCTCCACAAAAATTGTTTAAATTCATAAACCCGGAACCCCTTGTTACAGTTTTTGAGCTGTGCCTCTCTACCTCGTATTTATTCCCTGAAACCTTATAAAATTAAGCAGGGTAGATTGGCAAAAGCAATGACTGCGCCGCGAATCACTGCGCGAAAAACGCCGATTCCAAACACCCCAAAAACAGTCTTTTAGTCGTACTTTCTCCTATAAAATGGATAAAAATGCTGAGACACCCTCAAATTCGTTTATGGCGTTAAGACGAAGTTAAGTGAGGCAATTAGAAAATGCTGCTGTTTCCAGAACATGGACTATGACGCTGAACTGTGGTGGCTGTTGTGGATTAACACGTACTTCAATGTACCCGCTATGGGCCTTCTGGCATTCGTTGAGAGAATCTATACAACCAACTTTACCATAAAAAACTGCTGTTATATTTCCCGCGCTGACGTGCTGTCCTGATCGATAGTTCGTATCTCGGAATTACGCTAGGGGAAACGTAACTTCATTCCAGAATGAACAAGAACCACTTTGCAATGCTTCTTTGGAAGGGCGAAGAGAGTTCAGGGAGATCTCAACATAGGTATGCGCGCATCAGTCGACGCTTAGTGCGTTTACGAATCAGTTACCATAGAAAGGTGTTTGCACAATGCATATACGAATTTCTCCTAGTATTTCCTCGAACATACTTTAACCTTACCTTCTGATTTTGTCGCGCAGGACTGGTTCAACAGCCGGTGCCGGTGGTCGTTCTCTTTATTACAGTGTTGTCGGTATGCAATGAAGTTCAAAGTTGCAATCAGTTTCAAACTTGCAATTCATAAGTGCACAAAAGAGCTTTCTTGTACGCAATACGCCCTGGTTACTGTACAATTTTGTCGATGTTTTTAAACGCACCCAGTACCAAATCCGACCCCCGTAGCCGTGCAACGGGTGTGCCCTCTCAAGACAAAATACTGCCGATGCCCATTTTCGAGATAGATGCACAGCATTGTTCGAGTTATTGCAATACTAAGTCAACAAAATGAGAACTTGTACAGCAAAACCCTGTTGACGCGCTCGTCAGAAGCCCAAAAGAAAAACGCAAGAGCTAGGGAAATCGATTATCGAATATTAAAAACGAATGCAACCCTTTAGCTTTTGAACTAGTCCTTCTATTTACACATTCTTGCCTTTGAAAGTTAAAAAAAAAAGTTGGCGATTGCTGTGTAATTACCCTTGCGAGGAAACCACGCGTCGTTCTATCCTTTAAAAACCAACATTGCAGGCCGTGACTATCGGTTTGGGGAGTAAAATACCTGCGTGTGGTCTAAGGCCATTATCAAAAATGATTCGACATTCGATTTCCGCTTGTCGTATTTCGTGGTGTGGGCATGCTTATAGGTACAGAGTTTGAAAGAACCGATGCAATCATCTGCCACAATACCACCATAACTTCTGCGTGTATGGTTGCCTAATAGTTATATAAAAATTTGACGTCTTCAGGTTTGAGAAGGCCACATTAACTGCATTTCAGCAATATCGACTTTGTATTACGATGTAGGCTGGATCACCGGTTTCAAAACTTTGAGGGGTTTCTTAAAAAGCGCTTTCCTGGTGCAAATGTCTATAGTGGCATCCGGGCTAGGTTTCGACTATCGATGACGGTGCGGACGCGCCACACAAAACCACGGATTGATGTTAAATACTCTCCTTTGTAAAATAGGACGCATAACTGCAAGCCGCCAACCCCTCGCACAAAATTGCATTCATTGGCTGAAGTAAGGCAATGATGGAAAACATTACCGCAGTCGTCGCTGATTGTCCTTCGGCACCATCAGGATGCGAGATTGTGGCGGGCCGTTTGGCACTTTTCCTAAATTTACTAAATAGTCGGTATCCCACTTCATTGGATGCAAAAAATGTTTTTATGAACGAAACTAAAGTGACCTAACAGCCGAACAACACTGCTATCACAGTCTTTGTAAGGTGGCATCAATATATTAACACTTTTTCTACAATGAACAGAATGTACGTTTTTTTGCACCATCAGCCGGATGCTCAATTATTGTTACCTGCTTTTGGCTAGTCATTATCAAAATCGATACCGGCCTGTCGGTGTTTCAAGTGGATGTACCTTTGAAATATGAGTACAATTTTGTATTGGCGAATATTTTTTTATCAAAATGAGGCTTCCTATGACGCTTCGTATCAATGTCAAATACTCGCTCATATCTGAGTCTAATTGAGTGCTCTGATCTGGGTTACCTATTTTTTGTAATATAAAGTAGTATGCTAAGGATTATGCCATTTTTTTCTCAGTGGCCACAAACGTTCTCTATATTTTATGGAATTGCAAAGTATTCTTCGGTGTGATTTTAAACACTTTGTTTTCAACCTAGACCTGCACACGTTTATTGGGGAAGTTCTATCTGCTGGCCACGTCCTATGATCACAGTATCTTAAAATATATGATGGATAAAAACTGCACTTGGGAATATTTGTGGATAACCATAAATAGTAATTATCATAATAGGCTCAAAAGCAGACTGACCAACAATACAAGATAGAATTTCAGATATTTACTGACGCATAAAAATGTAAACTTCGAATCTTTGACACTAAGTGTGGAAAAACAAATAAATAAGCCGTACCAATATTCAAAATGTTCAAATGTATCTAGAGTTGCATATCACCCTTCACGTTCGGAATACAGTATATCACTTACCCAAACCTGTAAAATAACATTGATATGTCGTTTTACCATTTAATTCAAAAGATGTTTATATTCCCAACAGTTTGTGCTGAAATAATGAATTCATGTCCGGGAGAGGAAAATATCATGGTATTGGAAATTCAGTGCAAGTCATCAGGAGTGTTAACGACTCGCACTTGTCGTTAATTCACTTATCAGCCACTCACGTAATAGTCATACACTGAACATTGCTCTGACATGCAGCGAGATTCTCGAATGAGCTTCTGTGTGTCATCAGATGAAAAACATCAATGTATATTTTTTCGCTTAGGTGTTCTAAACACACCTGCAGAAAGAACATCAGTACAAAAAACACAATTGCTGCAACGTAAAGTAAAGAGAATGAACATGGAACAAAAAAACCAAAAATACATAAAAATACTGTAACAAAAAAAAACGAACGCGACATATACGTTGTAGACTAGCGGTGTGTTTTTTACCTTATGATTGTGTTATTTCTTAAAGTTCGCTTTGTGTGACACGTTTATTGGACATAAACCAACCAGGGGAGACCTAGGAGTCGTGGTAAGTACATATAAAAATTTGTAACGACTAGTTAGTCTTAAAGGCAGACATGAGTAACAACGTTAGTTACATTAAAAACTCAAAAAATCTAAGATCGGCCAAAAGCGCGAAAAATTTATTCAAGTAAAACGTTATATATCTTAATGCAAAGCATAACAAAGTAAGCTTCCTCACATCTCCTACCATAGCAAGTTGGTTATTCAATGGTTAAGCATTAAAAACCTTAATACCCGAAGTTCAAGCAAAAAATTTATGTAGCCCTTTTGCGAACGAGTGTTTTCGAGACGTTTAAACAAAGTATAACGTAAATAGGTTTTAAGAACCGTAGCAAAAATTAAAAGCCGGAAATTAAAAAAAATTAAAAGCCGGAAATAATGGTTGTCTTCCATAAAAAGTATCCCACACCTTCCTGAAGCACGCAAACCAAACAACTAATCATTAATGTTTTAAGCTATTTGAGCTATTTTTTTTATTTGACCTTGTACACTGTATAACAAATTATTTTTGCCTTTCAACGCAGAACTGGTCAAAACGAATGTGTCAATCACCTATTTTTGAAACTACCTTTGCCAAATAGTTGTGTATGATGCGTCACAAAGTCAATCTCCAAATATCAAGCCTTTCACACTGTTTTGTTCGCCGTCGTGTGTGTCTTCTCTTCTGTGTCCCGTCTCTAGCGCTACTTACAATGAATCAAAACCAACTAGCCCAACTTTCAATCTTATTGTGTAAACTACTCCGCTTCAAACACTTGAATAACAAAACCACCCAAATAATTTTGCCTGGTATTGCAGAAATAATTTACATGCCCCTCTTGACTGGAAATGTAGCGGAACTGGATTTTTAGCATCTGGCCTGTCTTCAGTGTTCTCAGGTTCGGCCACTCTCACAGCACGGTCGGGCGCCCTGGCTGAAAAGCACCTACCCCACTGTGTTCCTCTCCGTAATCACGCCAACTCCATCTCCTTAGATTACGTTGCCAAGTCTCCGCACAGAACCCATCCCTAAGAATTTAAACCACTACATGTACACCAACCAAAGCCGTCTATGCTGTGTCTCCTTCATTCAAACACGAGGGTCACCGGTATGCTTTGTAGATGCGTTACTCTCACTCTAGACACAATAGAACCACTCCATTATACACCAATCATCACTTTCTCTGCCCAACAGGTGTAACCTTTCTAGAGAACCAGACCATTTCTCTAGCAAAAGTGTATGAAGTTTCCAAAACCTCTACCGAATACCCCGGCAACAAGATCACGACTCCAAAATTCGGAAGTCAATATTATGCTATTTTCTTCACTCTTGCTCTTTCATCCCAGAGACTGTCACTTTAGCGAACAATCACGTTCACCTTTTTCTCATGGCATGGGTCGGTGACCGCGCCAACCAGGACGGCAACGAGAGAAGAAAGGAGCTTAGCGGAAATTTACTCCTGGGTCCGTCTATTCGCTTGCCAAGCTCACACCATACTACTTATATTAGCCTCCGCGTTCGCGCTACTCGCAGATCCACTCTACTCTGCTAATAAGGCAGCCACCAAGCCTACACTTCTCCAGATCCACGCCTCACTCCAGTCCACACCACTCTTCTCCGCCCGGAAGATATCCACTCCCTCCCATCTCACCACATTTTACTTCGCTTACGTTAGTCTTGTGGTCCCAGAACCTGGTCATCTTGTTGCGCATACAACTTCATTCGTGTTTTCTATCGGTGATTTCACTTCCAAAATATTCCCTCTTGCTCTCCCTCATCACCTCAAAGGATACTTGGCTATATCTGTTGCCCAAAGAAGAAGTCGAATGGCCGAGAAAGATCTCTGCCTTTATGCCCACAGGATTATTAAGTGCATTCTGGATTACGATGAAAGGAACGACGGCTCAGTACCTTATGTTTATCTCACCAGGATATAAGGGAATGGCTGGGCAATAAAACAGCGATCCCGGTTTCTCTCCTTAACCGCTCATTCTACACAAATGCAATCGCATCACTCACGTGCAGAAGCGTTTGTTTGTCTTCTTTTACGCTCGTCGTCGAATGATAAAGCGAATAGTTTTCAATCCGCCCAAAAAAGAGATCACAGCGTTGCAGCGGCTTCGGCATCCGCATAACCGAGGGACACACTTTGCGAGACCAGAAAGGAGGTGCACAGTTCGACTCGTTATTCTCAGCGAGACTTGTGCTGGCATTTGTTGTTTTGACCAAGTAATCGGGAGAAATATTCCCCGGCATCGACTTCCTCTGCGAATACAGCGCAGTTACGAACAAAGGGATAAACAGCCTGGTGATTTGCGGCCTTCACTATAGTTTGAAACCCCTATAATGCCATACCCGGCAGGAACTCTACCTGACTATGTGAAGCTGAGCGCCCGAACCACCATTTCTTGCTTGCCGAAAACTAGTAGTTCATGACGAGGGTATCACAGAATTCTGTGTAAAGCTCCCCTATAGTGAGGAATGGGTTTGGAGACGATGGAGGAGGAGCATAACTGAGCACGTGCCACAAATACTTTCAGATGATGGCAGTTTGTAACAAAAGGCATGGTCAGAGTGCATGCAGAGATATTGACAATTTTAAAGGCGTTGCTTTGCTATGAGATACCGTAAAAGGATCCAATTAACAACGGAATTCTGCATTGTTCATTCGATGCTTCTGTCAGTGCAACCACGGAAGTTAGATAAGCTGGCAGGGTTTAACGAATCTTACGGAGCGCTTTCAGGGGTCACATTGAGAGGCCTTGCAATATATAGACTACTAACAAAGTTTCGCACCTAACCCGCCAGTCAGCACAATATATTTTTCATAAGAGCCGCAAGTCATAACAAGTTGACAATTGTAAAACATGACGGGAATCAGACCCCACCAGTGTCTCGCCTGCTCCGATGGGGCGTTTTAGAAATTGACGAAGTGAGTTTGGTTGTGAATTGCGTTCCTGACTAAAGGTCGGTAGTTTAGCAATTGTTTTAATATATATAGAACGTTTTGTATATTTGGCGACGGCAAAAAACTCTTTTATCCTGCTGACAATTTTTATTACTGCTTAGAGCCTAAAACTTTCGTGAATTGACTGACGACTTTTGATATAAGCCTTTTAAATACATCAACACTTCTTTTATTTTTGGACACATTTTTTGGAAAGACGAATATGATGGCGTAAAGTCACTCTTTGTGTTTCAATCCCCGTGTTTCAAAAAATATTGAAACAGACGTTTTGTACCAATTTTACAAAAGCGATTAGTTTTATATAAGAGTTTTTCTATCAGTTTTACAACAAAAACGATAAGCCTTGTTTATCACCTCGAGATGATAAATAAGGCGATAAAGCTTATGGTGATATACATAATGACATTACCGTGTGCTTCAAAATACGTCCACTATGGTGGTCCTGCTGAAAGATTGGAACAGCTTCCAATATTCGTATAAGACTAGTGAATCATTGGACCTGCAGTTGCAAGCTGACCTACAATTGCAAGCTGAGCCAATTTTGCTTTCCAGAACTCCTCATTTTGCCTGTTTATGTAGTATTCATAGTTTCCGTCTCTATATTGTCTTTATACTGAGCCCGGGTGAGTACTTATATTGGTGGTTAAACTTTGGGACACTGAAACAAAGTTACAACCTAAGATTGAGTATTGTGCTAGCTTCATCTTACTGTAAGGAGGGCAAGTAGATTGCTTTTTTATCAATTGATTTACTCTGCGTAATGAATAATAAAAAACAAAAATAGGAAAAGTAGAAAAAACTATTCTTACAATATTGCTTTGTCAATTTGTGTTTATTTGGTCTCTATCAGGTGTTTGTGCTCCATCTATAGAACATCACTTCATGAGTCTTAGTAAAGGCCGTATATATTGTTACATAAATGTGTACAGTTATAAGCATGTTACAAGAATGATGTTACAAATATTAAAATGTAGTAAACAAAAACTTTTTTAAGGCAGCAGTTATACTTTGACGATAGAGGCGATCGAAAATATGCAACGCGACGTGGACGCTATTAGGTATAGTGAGTGTGGGAAAACACGCCAGAAGCTTTGATTGAACGAGTGTTCAATCTCTTTGTCCACTTCCACTAAACCTCTCTTTAACGACTTTTTTTTCCTGAACTGTTATTTAGGTCATCGACAACGCCTTCTAGGTCACCATTATTCCGCGAGACAATTTAACTTCCTCAAGTGTGTCATTGACTGCTTTGACGCCAGTCCCTATTTCGTGTCCTATAGTTAGATTTTTTTTCAACTGTGCAAAGTCGGGACCTAATATCTGTAACATGCCGTTGTATTTCTTTCAAGGTAGATGCAGTGGCATGAAAGTTCTTTTTGTTGTTTTGAATTCATTCTTTCAGTGCAGCATAGGCATCATATAACTTGGGGCCTGGATTGGCTTTAATGTTCACAGCACAGAGCAAAAGCAACGCTACGCAGATTGACAGTGCAAGAGAGCGTTTGGGCACAAAACCAAAAGTAGTCACGCCTATGCATGAAAGCTTTCAGCAACCCATATCCTATTTCTGAAGCACTTTCTGAATGCTCCAACACGAACCCGGTAGGTTGCAATATCAACCCCCGTGACTCAAGAGACCACGCGAGAGTGAGCCAAAATACCACAGTAAGGGGATCAGCAGCGACAGAAATAAGAAAAAAAACAAGGGTGCAAATACACTGATAACCGAGTAAGGAAGTGATGCCTGTCGTGCGTGGCCGCATACCCCAGAGGTTCAGAGGCGAGCAGTCATTCTATGCTGAGTGGTGGTGCTGCACAAGCAGCTTCCTCTTTTTAAACCATGACGTCAGACAGCCGACACAATGGCCCAGTTCCTATATCCAACCAGGCAGGAGCAAGACAACGCATGAGCAGCAGGTGGTGGTGATGGCCGACATCTATAACAAAGAAGGAAAGCGCTTGATAACTGTCGTGCGCGCCACATATCCCGGATGGTCAGCGGTGAGGAGTCCTTTTATTCTGAGCCGTGGTGCTGCACCAGGCACTTCCTCTTCTTAGACCGTGACGTCAGACAGCCGACGCTATGGTCAAGTCCCTATCCTTCCAGGCAAAAGTAAGACGACACACGAGCAGCAGGTGGTTGTGATGGCAGATATCTATAATGAAGTAAGAAAGCATTACATTCCTTTCATACATGGCTGCATATTTATTCATTTATTTATTTATTTACGAGTACCTTACAGTCCATTGTGTAAGGGGTAAGGGGGGGAGAAAAAGAAAAATTACACGTTTGACTCGAAGATACAGAAGCACTGCGTAAAAAGTACTAACAAGCAGAAAAACAGTGCAGCAAATTAAAATACATTAATCCGCTTATCGCATCAAACACAATTTAGAATGCGCAACAAGAGGCAGAGTAGAAATACAAAATACATAAATCAGCATATCATGTCATAAACAAAGTAGAATGCAGTTTACAAATGATACAGGATGCGTAAAAAATTGCGAAATCTTTGAACAGAAAGGTAAGGATATCAAGAAGATTGGTACCGTAATTTTCGAGCAAAAGCTGGTTGACAATACAAGATAAGAATTCAATCAACCACAACAATAAAAAAACCAAAGCACAAAACTTTGTTTTTAGAAGTTCACGGCATACTGCAGGTGCTACACATACAAAAACAAAAACAGTATATTCAAATATGAAGCTATCAAGATAAATGTCAGAGTACCTTTTGACGGAACGAATTGTTGTTAGTGTCAGATACTATGTTACCAGGAAGATCATTCCATAGCCTGATTGCAGTGGCCATTTTTGATGCGTTAAAAGAATTTTTTTCCCAATAGATTCGCGAGGTACTCAATCGGTTGTACAATCTAGTTGATAAGTAGAGAGATCGTAGGATGGGCAGCCTAGTAATTTTAGTGGTGTGTACGTACTTTTGAAAGATGCATAAGAGAGCGATGTTGCGGTGAGTGACTAGGGGTTGAAGTAAATGATCCATTTCAAGTTGCGTTAAACTGGAGCCGTGATCGTAATTCCGGAAAATGAAACGAACAGCCCTGTTTTGAATTGCTTCGACCATATATATAAGGTAATTGGGTGAGGCGACCAGATTGAAGAGTCAAATTTATTTTGGGGACGGAGAAATGTTTCGTAAGCTACTTTAGGGATGTTAGACGGAGTAAAATGTTGGTTAAGGCGTAGGTATCCTAATGGTCTTGCAGCACATGCACAGGTGTTAGTGATGTGGGTGGCCTATGAAAGGTTATGTCTGTAATGAACTCCGAGGTATTTGTAGGTGGTCCCCTGCGAAAGCACGTCATTATTTATACAGTAAAGGAACACGGACAGGTCATGCAGACGACTAAAGGGTATGGTTTTACATTTTTATCCGTTAAACATCATTTGCCATTCATCACACCATTTGATAACTAGGCAACGGTTTATCTGTAAGACAATGATCAATAACTTTTTAATAGGTTGGTATATAATCATCGGCAAGTATGCGTATGCAAGATGTTCGGCCCTTTGCCAATTCATTACTATAGATGCAAACTGAAGTGGAGCACGGCGTTGCCCTTTGGCACCACACCGGTTACATAAGACACAGGTGGCGAGTCGTTATCGATGACAGTAAACTGTTTACGGAGTAATAAAAAATTCCAAATCCAAGTTAATGTTAGCGAATCTAACTGAATAACAGTTTTTTGGAAATTAGGTGGCAATGACTTACGCGGTAATGCTTTCCAAAGTCTCGAAAATGCAGTCTGTCTGAAGATTGTTATTCATATTAGTGTGAAGGTCAGATGTGAATTCACGTAATTGCGTTTTGCATGACGAACCCTTTGGAAACACATACTGATTAGGAGACAAGAAATGGTTTGATTGAAGATGGTTGAATAAATCTGAGGCGATGATGTGCTCAAGAAGTTTGCAACAAATCGATGTAAGTGAAATGGGGCCGTAATTTCGGGGCAAATTGTTGTCTCCATATGTAAAAATAAAAAAAAAACGTTCGCAATTTTTCAGTCATCTGGTAATTTACTATACGCTAATAATTGCTGATAAATAAGGCACAATACTTTACTTTTAATGGAAATGGTATTTTTTAGTGTTTTAGAATTATTATCATCAGAGCTGGCTGTGCTGCACACAACTTATTTATGAGGCATGCAATAACTTCGATGGTATTTTTATGGGCTGCATGTAGTGGTAGTCATATTACGGTAAGTCAGAAAGGGTAGATTGGTCTTCCTCAGTGTATATGGAAGGGAAAAAAAGTTAGTGAAAGCAAAACAGCATTGACTGTTTGGGAGAGGTACCTGGTTATGATCATATAGCATTATACGATTTGTGTCACGATGATGGCATATCTCCCTCCAGAACACTTTTGGATTATATTTTGGAGAGAACCAATGTATTTTAAAATACTTAGATTTCGCAGAGCGTATTACAAAGCAGTACTGCACCAAACATTGCTTGTAAGTGTTCCAATGCGTGAGTGCGCGCAGGCGTTTAGCTTTTTCGTACAAACGTTTCTTCCAATTTCTTATCTGGCTGTGTGACCTAGTGAACCAGGGGTTAGATTTGTCATTAGAAATGGAAATCAAGGGAACGTACTGGTTAATCAGGGCAATCACCTGTTCACGAAAAAGTACCCAGTGATGCTGTACGGAACGAGTTTTGAAAGATGGCAGAAATACCTCATCGAAAAATACTTCAAATTTGTTTACTTCTTCGTAGTAGGCTTTGTTCTTATCTCCTATTTTTTTGTAGTTTTACCAACGAAAGTGAAAAGAAACTTGAGTTATTTCAAGAAATCTGTGGTCATATACCCTTCTAGCTGTAGAACGTGTGCAAACGTTTTAGGTTCTGTGGTTATTGCTAGGTCTAAAATGTTGCTTCCCCGGGTAGGTTCGGTGACGACCAATACAAGGAAAAAGTCGAGTGTTAGGCTAATAAATTCGTCAGATATGTTACAACCGGAGTACAGAAGATTCCAGTCTATCTGCGGCCGCATAAAATACCAAAAAGAAAGGCATTTTCTGTTTTACACAGACATAGCATCGGCAGCACTTTTCTGCAAATCAACGGTGAAAGAACTATTTGCGTCAGGAGGCCGGATGATGTTTTCGATTAGAACAACTGAAGTAGGGCTAGGTTTGCATGCCGCCCAGATAATCTCAAGGATGGACCTGGTGTCAATAATGTAAGACAATAGTGTTTTCGTAATGCAGAGATAAACGCCACCACCTCTTCCGTCAGTGCGATCTTTTCGGTAAATGTTAAAGGCGTTAATGTTAGCCAAGAGTTCGCTATCATTAATTTCGGGGTGTAGCCATGTCTCAGTAAAACAAGAACGTGCCTACTGTAAGCACAGTAAGCACAAGAACGTCTGATTGGTAATCGTCGATGAAAGCCAAGTTATTCTAGCTTAGGCATCAGGCTTCGAATGTTTGTGAAAGTAAAACATATTGAAGTTGTGTTTAAAACCGGGTTATTGTGGTGACAATCTTTAGTGCACGTTCTATTTGGATTCGTTACAAGGCGTTGCGCATTGCATGCACGATTCTTGAGCTATTTCGGTGATAGAACCACTTCTCTAGTAAATATATCGATGACATAGGTGTTTTTGTCTATGCGCCGAGAGTCGAGGGTTATATGAAATTTCATATTTTGAGTTTTGGCGAAGTTGTAGAACTTTTTGGTCTGGTAGCTAATAAGCAATGTTCGCTGATTGAAAAAGTCTTCCTTTTGGGTTTTCCCTCAGACTAGAGAACTTTCTTTTTACCTTTGAAGAATGTGACATTAGCTATTACGGGTCTGTTTGTGCCTTCTTTGTACCTGCCTAGCTTATGTACGCCATTAAATTGAGCATCTGTTTTGTGTAATAGCACTTTTTGGGAGCAGAAGTAGATTACGTTTTTCTCCGATTGGGGCCAATCTTGCTCAGGGTCATCATCTATTCAAAAAAACAGCAAGTTCTGTCTTCGTTGCCGATTTTTGCGTCGTTGTACATTGATGCGATTGCGGTCATTTGATCGCAGAGATCGAGAGTGGTTGTTAGTATAAGCTGCACTTTGGGACGTAATGTTCGATTCCAGAGTTACAAAGCTCACTCTGAGCGCCGGAATTTCACTTACGTAGGCTGCCTGTCTGTCGTTATTGCCCTTACGTTTGCCGATCCCTGGCTTGTTCTTTTCCACCAGCTTACGCATTTTCTCCAAAGCCGCAGAAAAATCCTCATCCTAGATTTTCCTCATCGAGCCAGGGTTTGACTTGATGTCTCCTGGAAGCATCAATAAAAGGCTGAACAAGCATTAGCACAAGTTAAAAGTGCACAATAGTAATCGCTTCAGCCCTTCAAACCAATCTGGTGGGCAGGACAATAAAATCATGTGATAGTCGCGGAATGTTACTGTGGGAGCACCATTCAAGTAACGAACCTGCAACAACAGGGAAGGTGAGCCGTGCATATTGAGAACGCACGTGCCGGCTTGGGGTGTTCGAATGAGCGTCACGTCGACTCCACTGAAATCGTTTAATGTCAATAAAAACTCACCCCGGCGAATAAAACTGACTACCTTACGTTCTTCCTAACGTCACCAGGAAGACGAGAATACCATCTGCATCCCTGTGAGTCCAAAATTCGTAATTTTACAAGCATCTCAAGAGGACAGACCCGCAAAACCTAACATCACCGGCGAGGCAACCATGTCGCCGGCTCCTGTGCCGGTGCGCATGGCGTCAGCGCGCACCCCCACCGACGATCCAAATGCAATATTGGCACCTCCCTCAAACCCACCTGAATACATGATAGAAGCCAACGACATTAATATTACATCCCCACCCGCAACCACAACCGAGGAAGAAATATCTAGCCCATGGATTGAGGTAGTATGCCGCTCCCTCCGGCGACGTCCTCCTTCCCCGTCGAAGTCTACTCCCGAATCGCGACCGACACCAGCGCTCCGCCATCTCCTGCCTGTCGACGCGTCAACCAAGGCAACCACCTCTACCATCGGACGACTTCAATATAGTCATCCGCCCAAGAAACGGCCTCCAGCTTTCCCGTGCGGACCCCATTTCTCTCGCTCCATCAATCGCTCGGGAGATCGGGCTCCCCACTACACCAGCACCTTCCCAGCTCCACGTTGGTGCATAGCAGAACGTCATAGTCGTCAGCACACCTTCTACAGCAGCTGCACGAGCGCTCGAAAGCCTCCACAAGATTGTGGTCTTTGGCAACCGACACGAGGTTTCAGTCTACCCGATCACTCCGGACAACTCCCGCCTTGGTGTCATTCACAACATCGCACAAGAACATCCACAAGAATACGTCAAGTCACTCATTACTGCTCCCGGATACGAGGTTCTCACAGCTCATCGCCTCGGAGAGTCCAAAGCATTCGTCATAACAATTCGAGGCAAGCGAGTACGGTACTACGTTTACGTCAACCAAGCCTTGCTCCGATGCTACCCTTATCGCCGCACGGTCGCCTTTTGCACCCTCTGTCATCAAACGGGCCACCGAGCGGACGTTTGGCCCTCGCCTCCAGCCACGCCCAAGTGCAACGTGTGCGGTGCCCCTCTCAATGAGCCTCAGGACATCTGCACTCCGCGGTGTGGGCTTTTTAGAGGCCCACACACCACCGCATCTGAAGACTGCCCCAAGCGGTACCTGCCCACCGTGTGCAAGGCCAAGAAAACTTCGAACAAGTCCACATCGAATGGGCCCTGCCGGTCGCGCTCCCCCTTTTCTGGCTCGTGACGCAACCGGGACCTAACCGTTCGAGCTCAAGACCGAGCCGAGATCACGGTCGAGGGCCACAACACGGACGGTCAACCACCAAGGAACGCGCGCCCAGTCAGGCACGCAATCGAGATCAGACCCCAGGGACGCAACGCAAGCCACCCAGAGACCAACGCTCTACCAGCTCCAAAGTCAACAGGAACTCAGCGCACAAAGAACCACGCCACGAGGACGCACCCAAGGTGAGCTGGTCAGGGGTAGCGGCCTCCAGAGCTGATAATAAGTATGGCGCACTCATAACTCAATTACAAGCGGAGAACGCGGGTCTCAAACAGGAACTTGCAGAACTGCGTGCGTCCGTGACAAAAACAGCAGCCAACCCCCCTGCACCCTCCTCGCAACACCTTTCTCCCGCTATCAAGCGTCCCCGAAGTTCCCTCCCACCAGGCAGTGATGGAACCCCCCTCTTCAGACAACCTGCCCACCAATCTCGAACCAGGCGATGCCACAAATCCCACGCCATTTATCACTCGGGACGAGGTGGTGGGAATACGTTCAATGCTACAGCAGCTGACCGCCTTGCAACACACTATTACTGACCAACTCAACCAGACCATGCAAGCCCTCAAAGAAATGAATGCCAATTTCGAAGAACGCCTCTCAAAAATGGAAGCATTAAGTCCTCAGTGCACTCGCGTCACTACCTGCCTTCCTCCTCCACCCAAAGATGCAATGGAAGAAGATGCGTCCTTCTAAAAAGAATAGTCGGAGCCGCGGCGAAACAATTGTTTGGCAGAAGAACTGCCGCGGATTCCGCGATAAACGCTCAGAACTGGTCCAGTATATTATAACACAAGAAACACCTCCACACGTTGTGGAATATATCACCTTTCATGCGGATGTCACGCGGGTGGTACACACGCTGGTATCCAGGTCCATCACCGCTATACAGCAATCCCTTCCAATAGCAGGAGCCCCAAGTGTACTAGTGGAACTACTCCCCGCCAAGGCATCAAAGACTTCGTTACCTATCTTCCACCTTAATGTCTACTTCAGGCGCAAATGTTCTCCGCTGGCCCTAAATGACACGCTGGAACTGGAGCGAAAGAAGCTAGGAGGCACCAACACACAGTAAGTGGAGACTTCAATGCGGCGCACCCCCTTTGGGGTACACTTACGCTAATGCAAGGGGCAACTACCTTCACAAGTACGTAGACGAGAAGGCGTGGCAGATACTAAACGAGCTCAGCATACCGACTCGCATAGGCACAAGAGTCTCTCGCAATACTACGCCAGACCTCGCCCTGAGCAACCAGCGGGTGACGTGCGTATGGCGAAAGAAGCAAGAGGCACTGGGCAGCGATCATTTCCTTATTGAATTAATCTTTTCAGGCCCTGAGCTAATCTGCACAGTAGGACGTGCTGCCCTGCCAGATTGGTCCCGTTTCCGAAAACTGAGGTCAGCGCGCAGCATAGAGGACACCGCAGATCCGGCAGAGAAAGATGAATATTCCGCATGAATAGCCCAATTTATTCAGGACCAGGCCGCTTGTACTACTAACATAAAGACAAATACCGACAATCCCTGCGTAGACACGCACCTTGTTCACATACAAGAAACTAGACAAAGCGTGCAAAAGCGCTGGAAAATGTAGCCGAGCAATAAAAGCTCCGCATTCGCATTGCGAAGCTCAATGAAAAGATTGCCAAATACGCACGTGCAATGTGCCGTGAGAGTTGGCTCTCCCTTTGCGACGCCATGGGAAACCACGTGAGCATGTCAAAAACTTGGAAAATTCTTCGTTACCTCCTGGACCCCTCCTCTTCGAAGGCAACGTCATCAAACCAACTACGGGCCTCCTGCACAATCACTGAAACGGCACACTTTTAACGAACCTCCAGGCAAAATTCTTCCCGCCCGGTCCGCAACAGAGCCACACTGACTGCGATGGATCGCCAAACCCTTCATTGGATGAAGACATTCTCATCTCGGAGGTACGAGCGGCACTGTCTCGGATACGGAAAAACACCGCGCCAGGTCCTGATGAAATTGCATACAAGCTACTAGCCAACCTCGATGACGACTCTCTCGTGTCCCTCACCGCGTGCCTCAATAGACTGTGGCGAGAGCGCAAGATCCCTGCAGAATGGAAGCTCGCCTACGTTCACCTCAAACCCAAACCGTACAAGACCCCCTCTATTGACAACCTACGACATATATCGCTAACGTCCTGCGTCGGTAAACTCATGGAGCATGTCGTCCTCGCTCGCCTCCAGCGTCACCAAGACGATCGGAACCTCATACCAACCTCGATGTTTGGATTCAGACCCCACCTCTCCACCCATGACATTCTCCTCCAGATTAAAGAAGTCATGACCCCTGCCACCCTACACTCCCCCACGGCAATGCTGGCATTGCACTTCAAGGGGGCCTTTGACAATGTGTCCCATTCAGTCATTTTGGCCTACCTGCGAGAGCTGCATTGCGAGGAACGCACGTACACTTATGTGCGAGGCAAGCAGTACTCCACGTTGGCGAAGCGAAGTCCTACACCATCAACCTGGCGAGCAGAGACACTCCATAAGGAGCAGTGCACTCCGCAATGCTATTTAATATCCCCCTAATGAAACTGCAACAACGCCTTGCAGCTCTTCCGAACACCAAGTAGGCGCTTTACGCCGACGATGTGATAGTTTGGACGGGCACAGGCTCGTGGGGGGACATGGAAGCTCGCCTTCAAGAAGTGGCAGATGTGGTCACTGAGTACGCCAAATACTGCGGACTCTCGTGCACCCCGCAAAAGTCTGAGATACTCGTGGTCCAACCCGGAAGACCCAAGCGTAACCCACCTCCCCCGGTCTAAATACACCTCGAGGGCCACACTATCTTCCCCACTCCTCAAATCAAGATTCTTGGGAGGGTCTTCCAGCTAGATAAATGGAACTCCATACTCATATCTCGGCTGAAGCACACTACCGATCAGGTATCAAATATGCTGCGCCGAATCATCACAAAGAGGCGCGGCTTCAGGAAAATGCGGCGCTACGTCTCGGGCACGCCTTCATTGTTTCCCGCATCACGTACGCGATCCCATATGCGCTTCTCAACAAGCAAGAAGAACAAAGTGCCAATGCAATAAATCGAAAATCATACAAGCGCGCACCGTGCCTTTCCACAAACACATTCACCTTGCTACTTCTTCAACTCGGTATTCACAATACTTCGTCTGAACTAGTTGAAGGACATCTCTTGCATAAATACCGATGGCTTTCTCTAACCAACGCGGGCCGCCAGGTCCTTTCAGGACTGGGAACAAACACACCGGGCTACAATGGCCCACTTCTAGAGCCCCTCCCCCACCCTACTCAAGAACTCATTAAAGTATAACCCTTGCGGCGTAATCTGCACCCTGAGCACCATAGTGGACAGCGTCAGGCGCTCGCGGAGGCCATCTCACGACAGTACAGTCGAGATGCTGACAGTCTTCACAGACGCGGCAGCATACTGCTCGTATCCAGCGTTCGCCTTGGAGTAAGCCACGCTCAAGGAGGACAGGCTATCACTGCCTCTGTCAAAACACTGTCAACAGCTGAAGCTGAAGAGGCGGCAATCGCACTTGCAATCTCCTCTACCCAGGCTACTACTGTTGTGACGGACAGCCAACAGGCCTGCCGACACATTCAGGCCGGAACCGTTCAGGCTGCGGCCCGCCCAATGTTACTCCGCCACCCGCCGAAGCGACAGATCCGCATAATATGGACTCCCGCCCATCTGGGAGTGAATGGGAGCGAGATGGCGCACGACCTCGCGCGAGAAATGACAGGCCACACGAGCAGTGCAGACACCGCATCGGAGAGATTTACTCCCCTCCTGACATACAGAAATGACGCAACATCTACGCCTGGCCCGACGCACCCTTCCCCCACCGCACCGACACCTATCTATCGAGCAGGCACACCACTACCGAGCCTTGCAAACAAACACCATTACCAACCAATAGAGTCTGCCACTACTCCGAAGAAATTCCGTCCCCTAGCTGCCCCTTCTGTGGAGCAGAGTGTACTTTCTTCCACATGTTTAGTGGATGCCCCTCCCACCCTCTCCACAAGCCGAATCCTTAAAACTGTCCAGCTCATGCCTGTCCGACCAGCTTCGGTTGGTGGAGCGGGCTGTAGCGGCTGGCAAGGCATATTGGGTCCTGGAATAAGGACTTCACCCCCTGAAGAGTCCACGAAACCTTTTTCCTCAATAAAGATGTTTATCCTTCTCTCTTCTTCCGTTTATCCTTCTCTCTTCGCTGCGGGGCCGTGCGAGAAGTCGAAGGGTTAAGCAGGCCTTTTGCATCCCCCGGGTTTCGGGCGGGGCGTAGTGGTGGGCGATTCAGGTTGCCGGTTTAGTGGGCTCGCCGTATCCAAATACGGCGCCAGAATCAGCGAAGCAGGGCAGTCGTGTCACATCTTGTCTTGTCACACCTACATGCGAATTCAAAATGGGCTCAATTATCAAGACATTTCTTATCCCCGCCTTTCAAATCTCATCGGTTCAAAAGCGGCCACTCCACAAATATCTTCTCACAAATTTTTCATTGCAGAATGCGAAATTCTACGCCGTGACTACACTCCGCACGGGGCACATTGACTAACATTGGGGAAGGTATTGGCGACACCGTGGACCCCGCGCCCCCATACTCACTCTGTAACAAACCATGATAATCACTTTTAAGGGGAAGGGTTGAAACCTTAATCGGTGGCTGTGGGAGCGCAGGTCTATCTTCGCCGGATGGGGTCCCTGCCTTTTTACCAGGCACGCACCTCCGGGACCTCTCTCAGTACCAGGATAACCCGAGTGAAAAAAGAGCCCCTTAACCTGCTTTTCTACATGCTGTATGGTTTTTCTAAATTCCCCAAACCCAACGATCGGCCCCTAAAATTGGCCGCACCGAAGTATCATTTGCACACCTCACTACCATGACAATCCCAAAACCTGATAACTTCCCACACTTCTTGTCAATTGAATGTCTTGAAAAAGCTGGATAGACTGTGTTCTGGATTTCAACATTTTTAGAAAGAATTTTAGGGAAATCTTATAAAGTTAAGAAGAAAAGAACCGGCGAGATCTTGATCGCGGTACGCTGTCCACCGCAGACCACAAAACGCCTGAAGCCAACAGGAATAGCCGACCTTGACATCAAGGTCACGCCCCACCACAGCCTAAACACCTCGCAGGGCATGGTCTCGGAGCCAGATCTTGCAAACAAGATAGAGGCCGATCTTCTTGAAGGTCTGAAAAGTCAAGGTGTGACAGCTGTGAGACGCATAGCCGTAAGAAGACACGATAAGATAGTACCTACAAGACATGTCATAAAGACATTTGACCATTCCGTCTTTCCAGACCACATCAATGCTCGTTTCATCCTGTTCTCCATCCGAGCCTACATCCGAAACCGCGGCGCTCTTTGAAGTGCCATTGGTTCGGGTATGGAACTAACTCCTGTCGGCGGCAAAAAACCCGTGCCAGTGCACCCAACGTGACCATCCCACAGATAACAGTTCTTAACAATTCCTTTGCATTAAGTGCTATGGCCTACACGCGGCATATGGCCCACACGCGGCATATGTCCAGAGTGGTTGATCAGCGTTGAATCATCTTAAGCTCCCTAATTAACCAAGACTGCCAGAACAGAGGTCGTCGCTATGCATGTAGCGAATCAGAATAGGAAAATTAGGGGCTCAATGAATAAGAAAGAAATAAAAGTGTATATATATATATATATATATATATATATATATACTTAGGCCAAGTTTTTACCCCAGATCCAAACCATGAGGCAGAGATAATTAGAAGGATCAGAACGGGGTGGGGTGCATATGGCAGACATTCTCAGATAATGAATAGCAGCCTACCATTTTGTTGCTGAAGAAGAAAGCATATGACAGCTGCATCTTACCGGTACTCACCTACGGCGCATAAACTTGGAGGCTCACTAAGAGGGTTCAATTTACATTGAGAACGACTCAGCGGGAAATGGAGAGAAAAATGATAGGTGTGACATTAAGGGACAAGAAGAGAGCGGAGTGGGTGAGGGAGCAAACTGGTGTTAAAGACATATTAGTAGAAATTAAGAAGAAGAAATTGATATGGGCGGGGCATGTACTGCGAAGGCAAGATAACCGCTGGTCATTAAGGGTAACAGAGTGGATCCCTAGAGAAGGCAAGCGTTGCAGGGGGTGGCAGAGATTTGGATGGGCAGATGAGATCAAGAATTTTGTGGGGATAAATTGGTCATAGTTGGCACAGGACCGAGAAAATTGTAGAACAATGGGAGAGGGCTTTGCCCTGCAGTGGGCGTAGATAGGCTGGTGGTGGTGGTGGTGATGATGATGATGATGATGATGATGATGATGTGTGTGTGTGTGTGTGTGTGTGTGTGTGTGTGTGTGTGTGTGTGTGTGTGTGTGTGTGTGTGTGTGTGTGTGTGTGTGTGTGGTTTGGAAATGAGGGGCTCGTTCGGAAACACAGCAAGAAATGCCGGCAGTCTACAACGCCAAAGAAGGCATAGGGGAATGGTTAGACTATTTTTTACCGTTAGTGACGTTACAGTATTTTTTTAATGTATTACGTGAGAAAGAAAGAAAACACGCACCGAGAGTGGAGACCGAACCCACGCCTTTCGATTAATTCTCAAATGCCTTGACAATTCGGCTATCTGGGTGACTGTGTTCTCCTTCACGTTCTGGGGTATTTATATCTACTACACCTGTATCGGACACTTGAGGGTGGTAGCCAGCGCCAAGTAGACTACACGGGGAGAAGGGGACCTTCTTTTCAACCCCCGGGGCATGACGCGAGCGTCTACGGCCTCTGATAAGCAGGAAACTGGCGGTGCGCGTGTTTTTCTTGCATTCTTTCTCACGTAATAATTAAAAAAATACTGTATCGTCACTAACGGGAAAAAATAGTCTAACCATTTCCCTATGCCTTCTTTGGCCTTGTAGGCTGCCCACATTTCTTTCTGTATATATACATATGTATATATATGTATATATATACATATATATACATATACAATGTATATATATATATATATATATATATATATATATATATATATATATATATATATATATATATGTATAAATAAATATATATATATATACATATATATATATATATATATAGTTGTGAAGTAGAGTCCTTAGTTGCTGCAGGAGTACGCACAAAGTAGAAGTTGCTCTTCGGAAACTTTATTAACAACGTTTCGACTTGAGACAGGTCTTCCTCAGAAATGAAAACTTTGGGTAAAATCGTACGGACTCAGAGTGGGGGCGCTGCCCCGAAACACAAGCCACATCGGAAACAAGCACACAAACGACCACACACACCATACAGAGCTTATTCTGCCAAAGGCAAGCCAAACAGAGCCTAAAAAAAGACGAAAGGAGGAGGGGTGAACATGGTGGCAAGGAGGAGGCAAGAAAGAGACAAGGAGGAACACAGTGCGTGAACGTGAGTGGTGGAGATAACACGAAATGCGACGAGTTTATGGGTGGTGAAAGGCCCAAAAATATCCGGTGTCTCCGAGAGGGGCAAACTACAAAGCACACGCCGCCACGAGCAGTGAGTTTATATGCGCGTCACCAGTAACAAGGATTTACTACCGACAGTCTTCAGCGGAAAGGTCAAGAATGCAAGTGGGGCCCATTACTGTATCTGAAGCGCAGGCAGACTCCGCGACTTTGGGGGGTCCCACAAACGCCAATGGGGGAGCCCATTAGAGGCGTCCTCTTCCCCGCAAACCTCTCCCTTTGTACACGGCGTTGCGTATGTCGCACCAGGTCGATGCACGGCCTGTTAACTGTTAGCGCTCGGCCTGTCGCCGGCACGCGTGGACCCCTGGGCCCAATCTACAAAAATAAGGCGGAGTGCGGCAATTTGTAAAAACACGAAAACAAGAAGAGAGAGGCGACCGTTGGTATGTGCCCTGCCTCCAGGGCAACCAAAAATAGAAAAAAAGAAAAATATGGAAACAGTGAAAAAGAGAAGCAACGCAAAACATGAGCGAAAAGACAGGAAGGACGCGTGCACTCCGTGAACACCAGCATTGGGGATCACAATGTGATTACAAGACACCCGAGGCATAAGCAACAACAGACACCAAAATCAAATACTTCTTACACGCTCAGTTGGAATAAAAGCTTCAACATTCCATTTCACATTTCTCAAGGATAAAATGGGTATGACATATGGTGACATAAACCGGCAATGGGAACAATCTGGGTATTAATGAGGCGTGTTATGCCTGCTAAGCGTTGAGACTAGGAAATAAGAGAGAAAAAAACTGTTGCGGGAAAGGAAGTGTTGGTAGGCGGTCGGGAGCGGAAGAGATAATTATAGTGACTGCGGAACATAATCGTGCGTTGTTGGTGTTACAATGTACAACCTCACACCTGGATCAACAGGCTGCCTGTAAACCTCAGACCGTGCAATGCTCTGCGCGGGAAAGGCCGGTGCCCATGAAGGGCTTAATGTGAGCATAGCAAAAGGACACGAAAACTGGGTCACAAAGCTTCAATATTCATGCAGCGTGCGAATTACAGTCATAGTTCCAGGACTCTCATTAAGACACCCCTTCAGGGTAATAAATTTGTAGATAAAGTAAGACTCACATTGTTCTCGCTCCCTACAGCAAGAAAAACCGCTTTGTAGAAGCGTGACTTTAATGTCATCGAAAGAGAGATTTTGCATCGCTAGGTGTCTGGACAAGGGAAGGTTTGGGAGTGCCTTGGTGTGATTGCGGTGATTGTTAAACTGCAATCAAAAAGGTCCATACGTCTGACCTATGTACTGCATATTTCATCCGCCACACTTCAATAGGTAAACCAAATTGTACGAGTCACAATCAAATGACGCACGCATAGAATATCGGAAATCCGAATGTGTACTAATTGCCACCGTCGCGGTCTGCACGTGTACACACCAAACACCTGTTTTTGCCACACGGTCGGCAGCCTAATTGCTGGGCGTCCCTGTCTTTGGCGGGGACACGATAGTCCCCTGTGCTTTTTGCGCGCCTGTGTATTAAACGCGGAGGATCACTGAAAATTTTGGAAAGTCGCTCGATCTGCTGGAGAATGGTGAAGTCCTTTTTTAAATTTTATTCACGTTTGGCGGACTAATATTAAAAGTTAAGACTAAATTAGCGCGGTAATTATTCCCATATTTCACGTGCGAGCCCTATAGCAGTGTGTTACGACTTAATCTTGCCGCCCTAGAAATGGCATCGTCAACAAGGCCCGGCGGGTACCGCTGTTTGACGAGGACGCCCGCATTCGGCTGGCGTTCGAACGAAAGTCTTAACCCCTGGAGCACATTCTTCTAAATCTATGTGCCTGGGAATAAGGCATAGCTGTTCTGCAATGGCGTGGGTGGCATCTGTTCAAGTGCAGGTACTGTTGGAGGTCTCTAGGTTACCTGTACACACTCGTCTCCATTGACCCCGCCCGCACATGAACATGAACGTCGTAGTCCGTACGATTTTACCCAAGGCATTCATTCCCGAGAAAGACCTGTCTCAGTTCAAAACGTTGGAAATAAAGTCTCCGAAGAGCGTACTGCTACTAAGTATATATATTTATACACATACATAGTGTCATACGAAGGAATCGTATGACAGAAAAGGCCAACGCCACAAGAAAAGCCCAAAGAAGACGACAACAAAGAAGACTCAAGGCACGCGGCGCAAAGGACATCGACACCGGCTACAGCGCCGAAGTCACGCAACCACGGCACGAGCTTGCGCCGGCGACCAGCCATTGGGAAGCAGCCAGCGACAGCGGCCGACGGCAGAGAAGTGGCCGAAGGGGAACATCCTGAAGAGAGTGAAGAGAGACCGGAACGCTGGCGGCCGGGTGCTCTGACCCGGGCCACGTCCAAGAGGTCCTTCCCAACGAAACACCTGACGTCCTCACCCGCAAGCAAGTTGTCTCGTCTGACATCGGCAATAGTTAGCGACGTTACAAGAAAGCTGCGTCGGCTCCTCAGGGAAGGGAGCTCGGTTCGCGTTGCCCTACCTTCAGCCACAAGATGTCACGCCCTGACTGTGCTACCAGGAAGTGAGGTGCGGCGGACCATGTGCGGTGACAAGCACGCACATTCTCTACTTTTCTTTCAACTGTAACGTTTTGGATAATTAGCCATGCTCACCTTTCGTTATTCCGTCATCACTGTATCGGTTTCTGTTGTGTTTATTGTGGGTGGTTTGGAGAAACAGAACTTAGTCTCGTCGAAAGTTTTTCGTTTTGGTATTAATATTGTCTTGAACCTGACAATATATATATATATATATATATATATATATATATATATATTAATAAAAAGCGAGAGAAATAAGGATTGGCCGTGAAGCTAACCTTGGAAAGACAAGGGGAGGATGTGTTGGTCATTGAACCAGATAAAAAAATTGGAAAGAAAAACAGTGGAAAAAAATGCACGCCAGGAAAGATGCAAACCCGCGACCTCCAAAAAACTACTATGGTGCGATGACCACTACGCTACAGGCGGGGCTATTTCCCCTTTCACTTTCTAGGACATTTATAGCGAGAAATAAGTTTCCTTCGCTTGGGTGTGGTAGCCAGTGCCACTCGGACCACTGGAGGTAAAGGGGACATCTTTTTCAACCCCCGGGCAGTAGCTCGAGAGTCTACGATATGTCGAGAGTAGTCGACCAGCCTTGAACCCTCTTAATATCCCTATGGGACCAAGACTGCCAGAAAGAAGGCCCTCGCTATGCATGTGTTGCGAATCAGAATACGAAATGAGGGGCTTGTTGAGATACGACTGAAATAAGAACTGGCATCCAAGATAACCTCGGAAAGCAAAGGGGAGGATGTGGTAGGTCATTCAAACAGATAAAGAATTTGGAAAGAAGGAAAGAATGTGGAGAAATATATGCCCACTGATGGGATCCGAACCAACGACCTCCAGAATACAGGTCTAGGGTTATTACCACTATGCAACTGGCGGGGCTATTTTTCCCCTACACTTTTTGGGTTATTTATGTTCAGGTATATTTGTTCCTTCACTTTCTAGGGGGAAAATAGCCCTGCCAGCAGCGTGTGGTCGTGGCACCAGACCGGTATTCTGGAGGTCGCGGGTTCAGACCCAAGAAGGCGCGCATTTTTTTCTCCTCTTTCTTTATTTACAACCTATTTATCTGTATCAATGGCCTACCACATCCTCCCGCGTGCTTTGCGTGGTTTTCTTGGCTCCCAACAATTATTGCTGTCTTATTTCAACCATCCCCTTATTTCCAATTCGTATTTCCTACCTACACACACAAACACACACACACAAATATGTATATATATATATATATATATATATATATATATATATATATATATATATCGATACGCGGTAGTCCGGTAATTACAGACGGCACAGTAAGATTGACTAAGCGCCATCTTAGCAAGGGGCCGAACTCCACGCGCGTCCCACTCAGCGTCTTCTTCCTCTTGCCTCCTTGATGATGGTCCCAACTGGATAGTGGTGTCTCGTAACAGAACCCCCAGCCTGTAAGAGCACCGTCTCAGTGCTGCTCAGGGAAAACTGTAGGCTGTGAATGGTTGGGATTTAGATGGACGACATGGACGGTGTCAGTCTTCGGTGGGCGCGATGAGTCAGCCGAAACGACAGGGGCGATTTCCTTAGTTTCCAACAGTCACTTGGCGCAGGACACTTTAGGGGCCGTAGTAACGGGCGAGCAGCTTCTCAGAACGCCCTACTTGGCGCCCTACTTGACACCAGAGCAGCACGAAGGAACCTGGCCCAAAGAGGCGGGTTCTGTGGCATTGATCATAATAGGACTTTTAAAAATTCTGGGAAGACGTCAGCCTGGTGCGCGTTATGCTGCGGCCAAAGTCAGCCAGGGCATTGGCTTCTTGGGCATAACCAGAAGGCGGCGTGTTGTGCACAATTACGGTGCCCAGGGGCAAGACCGGCTCTTTACCGAAGAGGAGGTAAAAGGGTGAATATCCGGTGGTATCGTGACGGGACGAGTTGTATGCAAATGTAATGAAAGATAAAGAAAGGTTCCAGTCGCGATGAATATTTATTTATTTTATAAATTTATTTATTGGTTCCTCAAGGGCCCCTGCTTGGGACATTACATGAGGGGTGGGCGTAAACACGGCATAGGGTGACATCACAAAACATCATGGGCATGTTTTAATGGTTCGTCTAAAACACTGGGAATCGATGATAAGAGCGTTTTCGGCAGGCAGGTCATTCCAGTCTCGCGCAGTGCGCAGTAAAAAAGATTGCTGAATAGTAGTGGTGCGGGCATACGCGGGATACACTGCGTTAGGATGGGTGGGGCGTGAAATGCGGTGCGCTCTTCTGATGTGCTGATCATCGAGGGGCAAAAAATGGAAAAATTTGTGATAAAGACAAAGTCGTGCAATTTTGCGGCGGGATACAAGTGTGGAAAGATTAAGTTGGTATTTCGGGGCGGAGATACTTCAACCACGAGAGTACTCAGAAAGTATAAATCTTGTTGCGCGATTTTGGACGGATTCCAGAACATTAATGAGGTTAATTTGGTAAGGGTCGAAAAGGCATTAGCATATTCAAGCTTGGGTACGACAAATGTTTTGAAGGCAAGAAATTTGACAGCAAGAGATGTGAGGGCAAGATTACGGCGAAGATACCCAAGCAGCCGGTTAGCAGAATTGGCAACGCTGTTGATGTGAGTGGACCAAGTTAAATCAGATTAAATTTGTTCACCAAGGTATTTTAACGAATCAGAAGTTTGGATACATTGATTGTTAATGATATAGTTTGATAAGACGTGATTGCGGCGACGCTGAAAGGATACTAGCTTCGTTTTAGAGACGTTCAGAGACATAAGCCAAGTGTTACACCAATCTTGGATGCGATTAAGGTCGTCTTGAAGAGCAGAGTTGTCAGAGCTGTTAGTTATCGGACGATAAATTACACAATCGTCTGCGAAAAGACCAATGCCAGAGGAAATATTAGAAGCCAAATCATTGATATATATTAAAAACAGAAGAGGTCCCAGGACTGTACCTTGTGGTACGCCTGAGAGTACTGGTTTTGATGATGGTGAATGATAGTTAACATGAACGAACTGCTGTCGGCATGTTAGAAAACCGTGGACCCAGTGGGGAACTTTATCAAAGGCTTTCTCAAAATCGATAAAAATTGCGTCAGTAGGTATATTGCGATCTAGACTTGAGTGGATATCGTGCAGAAAAAAAAAGCGATTTGCGTATCACACGAATGACCTTTACGAAAGCCGTGCAGGTTTGCGTGAAAAAAATCCACAGATGTTATAATTGTAGCGATGTGTGAGTGTAAAACGTGTTCCATTACCTTGCAGCAAACGCTAGTGATAGAAATTGGACGGTAATTACGCGGACATGACCGACTTCCTTTTTTATGGACGGGGATGACCTTACCTGCGCGCCAGTCGCGTGGTACGCAGCCGGTGTTTAAAGATTCTTGAAAAATGAGCGACAGAAAAAGGCTGCAAGTGTATTTAGTGTTTTTTTAATACATTGGCGTTAATGCCGTCTATTCCTGTTAATGACGAATTTTTTAACGAATCAATTACTTTTACTATTCCGTGAGGTTCGAACATGATGTTGTTCATTGGCGGGTGCGCAAAAGCCGGTACATCAGTAAGGTTATTCAAGGGTTCAATCGTAAAATGTTTCACTAAAAGTTGCATTCAGGATATCACGAACTTCATTGTCGGGAACTGGAAAGCCATAGTCATCGCAAAGGGCTATCGAATTAGACTGATCTGGAATTATTGTTTTCCAGGTGCGCTTAGGGTCGGTTTGGAGCATAGAAGGTAGAGTATTTGAATAAAAATTACGTTGCGTCTGTTGCATTAGGGCGTCAAACTCTTGGGCTGCACCATAGTACTTTTCCCATGTGCATCTGCGGTTACATTTTATGGCTGCTCGAAACAAACGCTTCTTCTTATTATTTAAACGTTTTAGTGATGCAGTAAGCCATGGAGAGCCCGCTCGCTCGGTTATTGTGACGGTAGGAATGTAAAGTTTTACTAAGCGTTGCAACTCTGTCTTAAAAAGCAATGAATTTGATTCAAGAGAGCGTTGTGAGAAGCCAGTGGAGAAGCTATCAAATAATGTTGTTAGCCCCTCGTTTATACTGTTGTAATCACCTTTATCGTATATTGTGAGAATCTTTTTTTTTTGCTTTTAATTATGTCGCAAGAAAATGTTTTGTGTACAGCCATGTGATCGCTAAGGCCACGCAGGCAAGTGACAGAGGAAACGTTGTCAGCATGGGTGGATAGAACGAGGTCGATAATGTTGGTAGAATGATCTGTAATGCGGGTTGCTTGAGTCACCATTTGAGACAAGCCAAATGTAAGGCAGACATTTACAAAATCATTATCGGCGCTATTTTTTGATAGCGTAAAATAAGGAATGGACCAGTCAACAGAGTGGAAGTTAAAGTCGTCAAAAAGAAGAATCGGGCTGTTTGGGTATTTCGCGTTTAGTGTGCTTAAGGCGTCGTGTAGTAGTGGCGAAAAGGAGCTGTCGCTGCTAGGGGCACGATAACAAACACTAATTAGGATGCGTGGATGAGTAGCGTTACAACTGAGCCAAATCATTTCCAATGGTGACAAAATTTGCACCGGCGAACAACGCAGATTACGGTTTGTGGCGATAAGTACACCGCCACCGCGGGAGCTATCAGGTCTATCTTTGCGAAATATGTCAAAATTGGCTACGGACGGCAAGATTTCACTGTCGTTGACTGATGAATTTAGCCACGTTTCGGTTAGTAGAAGAACGTTTGACGAGGTTGAACTTCATACACTGCACAAAGCATCTCGCTTGGGGACAACACTGCGGACATTAGCAAGCAAGGATGACAAGGTGCATCGATGGGGTGGAACGATTGCACGCTTCTGTATAACGGATATGTTACGATTTCTGCTCAACTACCTGATTGGTGGAGTGGTCAAATACATAGGTTGTGTTATTTGCGACCATTTTTTCATGCTGTAATTTGAATGTCAGGTTTCGGGCCTTTCCAAACTCAATGAGGCGTTTGTGGGCGAGGCGCGTGCGCGCTGAAAGATCTTGAGCGACTCTGTAGTCCGAGCCTTTAAACTTTCTAGCCACGCTCAAGATCTTATACTTATCTTTGAAGTGCAAAAACTTCACAACGATGGGCCTACACTTTTTTGGGTTGGAAGGACCCCATGCAGTGAGCACGCTCAATTCACTGGGCTGGATGTTCACTTCAAGGAGGCGATTACTAATATTAATTATTGGATTTTCACTGTCCAGCCAGGTTTCATTTTGTTGGTCTTTCACTCCGTAAAAAAAGAGGTTGTTTCGCCGCGATTGGTTTTCAGCATCGTTAATCCGGCGAGTCAGCATTTTGAGCTCATTTGTGCTTGCATTGGTAGCTGTCTGAATTTCAGTACTTTCGGACTTCACAGTTTCGATATACGAATAGGCTGTCTCGATCTTGTCTAGCCGAACTTTTATTTCGGTAAAAGTTTGTCATGATCAGCCAATGTCATTTTAAAAGATTTCATCTGCTCGAGCATGGCTGTCTGACCGGATTGTAATTCTTTTAGCATGTTTATGATTTCGGTTGGGGCATCGGTTGGGACATTATCAGGAGGACCGGGATCGGTTTCAATATCACCGGGTAAGATTAAAAGATCACGTAAAACGGATGCACAGTCATACACATTGGCACAAATGCAGCCTGGGCTCGGCAGCACGAGAAGACAGCGGTTACTACTTCGTTTTGTAAAAAGGCAGTGAGTGTGCTTTACCTGCGCGAAAAAGATGCGGGGAACATTAGCACGGCCCATCTTGGTCGTGCTGCCGAGCCCACTGAAGGCTGCGCTGCTCCGGTCCGGCCTTTTAAGGCGATTCAAAACAGGCGTCTGCGCAGTGGCGGTCCCAGAACTAGGGCAATTCCAGGAGAGCGAAAACGGCTGAAGATAAGGTCTGGGCTGCTGCAGGGGCTGCGCTGACCAGGATGCGCAGCGGCTGTAGGAACACGGTAGTCGATGCAAAGGGAGGCCCAAAAGTTCAGGACAGTCGCTGGGAACGGGCAGGTCAGCGGTAGCAGGGCAATGGATGAACAGTAAAGGGCGATCCATGAGCTGCAGGCACCAGAATAAAAAAAAACTGCATGAAAAAGATGCGGGGAACATTAGCACGGCCCATCTTGGTCATGCTGCCGAGCCCACTGAAGGCTGCGCTGCTCCGGTCCGGCCTTTTAAGGCGATTCAAAACAGGCGTCTGCGCAGTGGCGGTCCCAGAACTAGGGCAATTCCCGGAGAGGGAAAACGGCTGAAGATAAGGTCTGGGCTTCTGCAGGGGCTGCGCTTACCAGGATGCGCAGCAGCTGTAGGCACACGTGAGTCGATGCAAAGGGAGGCCCAAAAGTTCAGGACAGTCGCAGGGAACGGGCAGGTCAGCGGTAGCAGGGCAATGGACGAACAGTAAAGGGCGATACATAAGCTGCAGGCACCAGCATCCGAAAAACTGCACAAAAAGGATGCGGGGAACATTAGCACGGCCCATCTTGGTCGTGCTGCCGAGCCCACCATCCGAAACGTACATGGAAAGCATATCCGTTACGGTTCTATTAGGTCACTCCGTAAGACCGTTGGTCTGCGGATGGTAGGAAGTAGTATATTTGTCCGTGACTGCGCAGGAGGGAAAGATGTCGTCGACTACTCGCGACAGGAAGTTTCCTCCGCGGTCAGTGAATAGCTGACGAAACTTCCTGCCGCGAGTAGGCGATGATGACTAGAGGAAGATGTGACCAGACGACGATGACGACGTGTCCCCAGCCCTGTGGTCCCACGTGGTTCCGATACCTGCGACGCGACGTTTCATTGGTGCCTTGACGAGGTCGTGTCGCAGGACCAGGCATCGCCCACACCATCATCCTCCTATGTTGTGGGAAGGACTTCAACATTGTCATCTCATCTTTCGTCCTCACCACATCGCCTACTACGGCGGCGTTGCCCGAGACCGTCGCTTTCAACCGGAGGGCCATGTCACGAAAAGACAATCAAGACGGCAACGCAGCGTGACTCTCAGCCCAGCTATGACGACTGAGAATATCTGTGCGGGCTCGCTGCCTGTGCGGGCTCTGGCTTGGCCGCCTTGTAATAACCTGTAAATACATGGTTCCACTGTCTCATCGTTCATGTCGTCCGTCCTGCCGCCAGGCAACATTACATATATATATATAAATATATATATATTGAAGCGCAATTGTGAACTCGCCCACGGTAAGCAGCTGATTTAATTAGGCCAAAGCATCTTAATCCCCGCACACCTTCATCGCAACGCTGTCACTTCACAGAGCCCACGATTTGACAATATCTCATCTTTCCTCAAGCCGGGGTGCTTACACCTGCTCTCTCGCCAACGAGCTTTTGACGGCATTGGCACAATGCGATGTTTCAATGTCTCTGAAGTGCCGTAAAATATCTGCACAGTGGTATGCCCCCCCTCTTCGGAAGGACAACAGTCTAGATGCACCAAGTGTGGTTCACCAGAAAGAAATAGATGACGGCCCTCAAATGAGACAAGGAGTGCTTCTTTGCCAAAGGCAACCGTCACACAAATTCGCAGGAGAAATGTTATGGGCCTTAGCTCGTGTCAGATTTACGTGGTTGGGATAAGAAACGGGGCTCTCCGTCGTAGTACGGCTTCATTCGGAGCACGTGCACTAACTTAGAAAAATAACGGTCGTGAGCAGTGTGCCCTACATCAGGTGACAATTCGCAGCTGACCACGCTAAGGTAGATAAACTTCCCGCAATAGTGAGAGATCAGTTTCTGCGAACGTCCACGCATTCGTAGTGGTGTTTAAAGAGAATCCCCGTCAAGAGAGTTGTATTCGCTGCCGTGCTAGCTGGCCTGTTTGCTCCGTTCTTTGCTCAAAACAAGAGAAGGCGCTGTATTTTAATCATGAACCGTTTACATGCCCTTAACAGTCGTAATGACAGTGCCACCGTAAAACCAGATGAAATGGATTTATTGCTTTGGTCTGTTGAACTGCTCTGTTGTATGCGAACTTTGTGTAGGGGCAAATCGTACCCTCTATTTTATGCTATACGTCAACACACATTAGGAGCATGTCGTTGAGGTTTCTCCTATTTCTCTCAAGCATTTACCAAGTATAAATTGTATAGAAAAGTTCTGAATTCACGTGAGCTAGCTGATTTTATAGTATTTAATCCTTTTCGTAACCAAGTTACAAAAGATCTACGTGAAGTCACAAGGAGCAGGAGGAGGAGGAGGCAAAATGTTTATTGAAAAAAAAGAACGGTGGGTGGCGTCCTCAGTTCAGGAGGCCGCGCGCCACCGCGGCTCGCGTGGCCCGCTGGATCAGGCTGAGCTGCTCCTCCAGGTCCGAGCCGGTCAACGCGCATTCCCACTGCTAGGGGGTAGGGTAAGGGAGAGGAACGGGTGTTGAGGGCACAGGAAGACGAGGTGGGAAGACGAGTGGTAGGAAGACGAGTGGTAGCTGGAACTTGACAGTCCGGGGAGTTGTACTCGAAGCGTGAGGGGGAGATGTTGGAGAGGATGGTGGAATTAAAGTATGTGCCAGTTTGTAGTCTGCGCCAGATTCGTGATTCTTCGACGGACAGCGTAGGGTGAGGCGGAGGATATTTTCGGCGAGCGTGGCGGTAGTGGGACAAGATGTCGGTGAAGCAGGGTGGAAGAGGATGGATAGTGGCCGTCGTAGAGTCCGAGCCGCCTGGCCCTGTAGGGAACGCCCGGAAGTGAAGCTCGCGGGCTGCAGCATGTGCTGCTTCATTCCCAGGGAGTGAGGCGTGTCCCGGGGTCCACACGGTTGTTATTGTAGGTAGGTCGCGAATGGCTTTCAGGAGCTTGAGCGCCGCCGGGGGTACTCTTCCCTGGAGGTAATATCGGCAGGCTTGTTGAGAGTCTGTGATTATGGTTAGGCTGGTGGTGGGTGTGTGGGTGGCCGCCGCGAGGGCAATGGCGGTGGCTTCAGCAGCGTTCGAAGAAAGATGAAAGAAAGTAGCAGTGTTGAGAACGGTGCCGTCGTTGTCCGTGACTGCTAGGGTCGAGCGGGGCTGTGATGGGGTTCGGGCGATGTCGCTATGGCGAGCATCCGGGGCTGAGGAGTACTTTCGTTCAAGGTGCTGCACTCTGGCTTTGCGTCGGCCTGGGTTGTATACGGGATGCATGTGACGTGGAATTGGTGCCACCTTGATGATGGTCCGGATACGGGGAGGGAGGGGGTGAAGCTCGCTATGAGGGTTCGGCGTGGGGCGGCCTAGTGCCCTGAGGACGGTTCAGCCGGTAGGAGTGAGGGACAGGCGTGCCAATTGACTTGTCTGTTGGGCTTCGAGGAGTTCTGAGATGGTGTTATGCAGCCCCAGTTGAAGCAATTTCTGTGTGGCGGTGAAAGCTGGGAGGCCTAGAGCGATCTTGTAAGCCCGGCGAATGAGCGCATCCAGCTTGCTCTGTTCTTGAGGTTTGAGGCAGACGTAGGGGGTGCCGTATGTGAGGCGGCTTAGAAGTAGGGCGTGAACGAGACGGCAAGTGTCCTGTTCCCTCAGTCCATGTTGCTGTGTGCAGATTCGCCGGATGAGATGGATAAGTTGCGATATCGTGGCCTGCAGCTGGGGGAGGAGTGCTGCTCCAGACCCATCTACGTGAAAAGGCACGCCGAGAATTCGCAGGGTTTAACTTTCGGCACCAGTGCATCTTTGATAGTTACTTGAGGGTCTGGGGTGGTGCTCGGGGGTCGACCACGCGTTCAGGCGCGGAGGACCAAGAGAGCGGACTTTTGGGGAGCACAGGTTAGGCCGCGAGGTGCGAGATACTGGAGGGTGAGGTCGATAGCTTGTTGTAAGGCATCTTGTTGGTAGCCTGGTGAGCCTTTGTTTATCCAAAGTGTCATATCGTCCGCGTAAAAGGCGTGGTGTAGATCCGGAATGGTGGAAAGTTGTTTAGGTAGTTCAAAGAGGGCCAGATTGAATAGCAAGGGGGAAATAACCGACCCTTGGGGAGTCCCTTTGGCTGGTGTGTTGAAAGTAGGGGATTGGTATGGGCCAAGGCGGATAGTTGCAGTTCGGTCAGTAAGAAAGGCGCGCACGTAGTCAAAGGTTCGAGGACCGCATTGAGTGTGAAGGAGCCCTTGCAATATGGCGTCGTGCGTCACGTTGTCAAATGCGCCCTGGACGTCTAAGGTGAGGATGGTGCTGGGGTAAGTCTTGCTGAGGTTGTCGATAATTTGTTCTTTTAGTTGGATGAGCACATCTTGAGTACACAGGTGATTTCTGAAGCCACACATGGTATGGGGAAAGAGATCTTTAGTTTCGAGGTAGGAAGTAAGCCGGGAGTGCACCATGTGTTCGAAAAGTTTTCCCAGGCACGATGTTAGCGAAATGGGTCGCAGATTGGTGGGGGTAACAGGCTTGTGCGGTTTGGGAATTAGGGTTATTTCTGCGTGACGCCATTGAGGGGGCAAGGTGCCTGCTTCCCAGTGGTGGTTGAAAAGACTGAGAAGGGATTCTTGGGCTTCATCGTCGAGATTCCGAATGAGCTTGTTGGTGATCCCATCCCTACCCGGGGTGGTATTGCGAGTGAGGCGTCCGAGGGCTTGTTGGAGTTCGGCGTGGGTGAACGGGGCATCAAGTGCTTGGTTTGGCGGACCCGTGTAGCTGGTGGCCGGAGGGGGTGGGTGCGTGACTGGGTGGCTGAACAAGTGATCTCTGATCGAATGTAGGAGTTCTCGGGGAGGCCGGTCACTGTTATGTATGAGTCTATGAATTTGGTGGTTGGTGGCTGTTCGAGTGGGTTTTTCGCCGATTACTTTTCGGGGGATGTGCCAGGTGCGCTTGGGGCTAATAGTGCCTCTTAGCTCATCGCAGAAGGAGTGCCAGTTTTGTTCGTGCAATGTTTGAGCGTACTGGGTCGCTTGTAAAGTGATTGCCGCAATACTTTTCTTGAGGGTGCGGTTATGCTTTTGTCGTTCCCACCGTTTGACTAGTCCTCGGCGGGCTGCCCAGAGATGGAGCAAATGGGCGTCGGCGGCAGGAATCTTGTCGGTGAGGGGAATTGTTTCGGTATGCTTCTGGACGAGATTTTCTAGGGCCGATGTCCACTCTTCTAGGTTTTCGGTGATTGAAGGAAGGGCGGTAGGATGCTTGCGGAATGCGGGCCAATTAGTGATCTTTGTGAAACCAATTTTTCGGGTTGTGTGCAATTGAGGTATCACGATTTTAATGAGGTAGTGGTCACTTCTGAGGGTGTCTGGAGTCCTTTGCCAAGTCAAATGACCTATGTTGGCTGCGAATGTGAGGTTTGGGGAGGTGTCGCGTTATACACTGTTCCCCAGTCTGGTTGGAGTGGCCAGGTCATAGTAAAAAACGAGGGCGTGATGCTGGGTGGCGTGGAGGAGGGCTGTTCCATTTTTTGTAGCCTGGGAGTATCCCCAAGAGTAGTGTGGGGCGTTAAGATCGCCGTGCAAAAAGAAAGGATTTTGATGCGCTGTCTGCTTGGCGTCGTGCACGAGAGTGTCGATTGCTTGCAAAGAACTTAGAGGTGGGCTGTATACGTTTAGAACAAAAACGCTGGGTTCGTTTCTCCGAGTTGGAAGAATTTTGACAAATGTGTGGGCGATGGGGGAGGTTAGGGTACGTTCTTGGGCGGTGAGGTACTGGGCCACTAGTATTGCCGTGCGGTGTAAGGGATCTTGGGTGTAGGCCGTGTACCCACGAATTCCAGGGGCAGGCGTGTCGGTTTCCTGGAGGGCGATGACATCGGGAGGGGCAGGGGTGATGTAGAATCGCAATTGCGCTTTTTTGTTATTTAAGGATCGGCATTTCCACTGATAGATGGTCAAAGCCGGGGTGTTAGACATCGTCGTTGGGGAGGGCTGTGGCTACGGCAATAGGATCATGTGTATTGGGTGGTTGGAGTTTGGCTTTCTTGGATTGCGAGATAGGAACGGAAGAGTTGCTAGCGAGGGCCTTCTCAATGTTGGTGATGCGGGCAGCAAGCACTTCGCTCATCTTCTGAATAGAAGTCAGGGTTGTTGTGATTGTCGATTGGAAGTCGCCGATGGCCTTTTCCAGGCGTTGGTCGACGAGGGGGATTATTCGTGTTGGTATGCTCTCTTCAAGGATGGCGGCAGCATGCTCGGTTTGTAAAGTCTGTGGTGGGAGAGTTTGGGGGGGTTATTGCATAAGGAGGGGCTTTGAATAGCAGCTATAGCTGACGCCCATTAATTGAGGCGTTCGCTGAGGGCAACTTGTTGTTGCTGGATGTTTCGAAGGACTTCATGAAGGTTGGGATAGAGGGAGATTTGTTGAGGTGTTTCCGATGAGCTGGTTGTTTTGGGTGGGAGGAGGGAGGTGTCATGAGTATCGGGAGTTTTTTGAGAAACTTTCGGGGGGTTAGTGAGTATGGGTGGGAGAGGGGGGAAGTCGTGAGCAGTGGGAGTTTGCGCTACGATGTTGAACCAGCTCACCTTGTTGAGGCCGGGCGCGGTGCTAGTGGGCGTCTTGTATTGGCGGGTGTTCTGGCGGGCAGTCTTCGTCGTTTCTGCAGGGGGCGGTGAGAGGACCCGTCTCGGGCCGAGTATGGGCAGGACGCGTTTCGGGCAGTCCTTGCTGGCGGTGGGATGTGCTTGTTGGCATAGTCTGCACGTTGGTTTACAGTCGTGCTGGGGGGATGGGTTGGCGACGTGGCAGCGGGGGCACTTCGGTGAGTCCGGGTAAGGGCAGATGTCTTGACGATGTCCGACGTCCTCACAGAGTTGGCAAACCTGGGCGATGCGGCGGTAGGGTCGGCAGCGGTGAAGTACACAGCCAACTCGAACGTAGTAGGGTACCCGGGTGCCGTTAAACGTCAGGAGGGCAGATGGGGTGCGACCCATGAGCCGAGCGTGCAGGAGGAGCGGGCGGTTGGCTTCCAGAAGTTCTTGTAGGCCGTCCTGGGTGATGTCCTCTTCGAGACCGTGGATCACGCCGCGGCAGGTGTTGGGCGGTGGTTTCATGTACGGTGCAAGCTCATAGTTGGCACTGCCGAGGTTAATCGCCGTTATTTTGCTTAGCAGAATTGCTATCTGGGCATTGGCTGTACTTGCCACCAAGAGGTTGCGATCCTGTTGAGCTTCCACAATGACTTCGTTGAGAAACTGCGTTCTCGAAATGGCACTTGCTTCAGCAAGACTTGCAGCAAGGGTGCGGGGAGCCCAGGCAGCTATATTGAGACCAGATCGTGGTCGATAAATGATTATGTAGTGGCTGGCCGGGAGGCGTGGCGGCGGAGTTACGCGCGTCGTTGTAGTTGCTTTTGTGCCTTCCGGTGGATGGCAATGCGGCTGCTTGGCGTCAGGCAATTTGTGTCGGGCAGCAAGCACCGTCTCCCAAGGATTATCGGGGGGTATGGTGCGGCCACTTAGCTCGTCGAATTCCATTTTGACGGTGGTTGGTGCCGGCTGATGGGATGTCGACGGGTCACCCTGGCCTGGTGCTGTAGCGGTGGATGTCATGGCAGGAACGACGATGTCGCTAGGCCTGGAGACGTGGCTTAGCGCGGGCGGCGAGATGGGAGACCATGACGTGGGCTGCAACACTGTCCTTTCGAGTGTGGGGGCTCAGTCGGCTGTCTACGTATTCCAAAAGACGTGCCGGAACTGTTTGTAGTGGCCGTATGGTGGTCAATATTGAAGGTCCGCTCTTGGAGGGAGATAAATCGGGAGCCGAAGCAACTCGTGTTCGGTGGCGTTGGCCCCCTGGCGGCGGAATCTGAAGTCACAACAAATTATTATAATGTCTCGTTTGACGCTTGCATGAGTGATAGGAAAAAAGTTTGGAAAAGCCTAACTCAATTTGCAATCGTAAAACTGAACTACCACATACAGTGCAAATCCGTAAATATGGACTTTATATTGCCGAACAATTAGTCCCTGATACTTTTAACGAGCAGCTTTCCAGCATAGGCAGCAGTAACCGCGATCTCAACGTTTTCCGTTTTATCACGACCAACTCTGTCGACACTATTTTTCTTTATTTTACCAGTGCATCAGAGGTAATTCGTATTTTCCAGGAGGTGAACAATAGCACTACCTGTGATGCCGACGGCCTGCAAATTAAACCAGCCGAATTTGTCAATAATGTTATTGCTCCAGTATTACTGTATGTTTATAATCTACGCCTGTCATCAGGAACATTTCCTAAAAAAATGCAAGTGGCGATGGTTCTTGCATTGTTCAAAAAAGGAAATAGACCATTGGTATCCAACTACAGGCCGATGTCAATACTTCCTATCTTTTCTTAAGCTTTCGAAAAAAAATATCTTCAATCACCTATCCAACTTTCTTGAAAAGAACTCAATGTATCAAATTGTCAGTACGCCATCAGAAAACGAAGGTCGACATATCTCGCGTTACTTGAGCAAAATAATTCATTCTGAAAAACATTGAAAAACGACAACTTACATTAGGTGTTTTATTTGACTACAGCAAAGCCTTCGATATTATAAATCAACTACTGCTAAAAAAATGCGTTACTATGGTATCCGCGTCATAGCTTCAGAACCTATAACGTCATACTTAGGTCACAGAAACCAATTTATTCAGGTAAATATTCTCCGCTCTAAAATTAGACAACTACACTTAGGCGTACCACAAGACAGTATTTTAGGGCACCTTCTCTTTAACATCTACAATAATGACATCGTGAACGCTGACACTGATACAAAATACATAATTTACGCTGACGATGTTACTTTCCTTGTTTTATCATGTGATGTCATGCAGTTGGTACAAACCGTTAATGAAGTGCTTGAAAAAATACACAGAGGGTCAGCGGACAACGGCTTAAGAATTTACGTAGACAAAACGAAAGCGATGCTTTTTCAATCCAAAAACAGAAATATCTATTTACCGGGTAATGTTATGTTACACAACTACAAAATTAAACTGGTGATGTCTGCAAAAACGCTACGTGTTTTTTCGACCACGACATGTGTTGGAATACACACAATAATTTGCTTGCAGGGCAACTCTCGCGCATAGTTGGATGGTACACTCTGTACGTGATCTTCCGTATAAAGTAAAGTTACTGTTGTACAATTCGCTATTTTAAGTTATTTTAACTATTGTTGTCTTGTGTGGAGCACAACTTCTGCATCTAATATAAAAAGGTTCTTTTGCTACAGAAAAAACTTATTGTACTTCCATGTAATGCACGTTACGATGCTCCTACTGCCCCTTTGTTTAGTAAACTTTGTCTACTAAGATTCAAGACATGCTTAAGCACCGCTTAGCATACACAAATACTCAAGAACGCCGAAACAACTCTAAGAACATTTCCTTGAGAGCTAATCTCTAAATTATTTATACGCCCCGTCTGACTAGACTGTCTGAACGTTGGCACGTTCCACGACCACATACAAAATACACTTTGCAGATGATTGGGTACCCCTTCCGATTTTGTTGAATGGAGTTGCATTTATTGGCTGTGATATTAATTCGTGTACATAATCTATGCTGTTTAACTTGTTTGTTCGGAAAGACTATGATGCTTGGGAATAGTTCCCTAATGTTTTTGTGCGGTTTGTTGCGTATACTTCTTTTTTATAACTATTGCCTTCACGTCCTTATATCCACTTATAAGGAGCTATCTATTGTATTTTTGAATATATTGTATTTTCTGTTCTAGTTCTGTTTGTAACCCACAAGCGGTGTCTATGTATTGCTTTTTTGTTTGCTTTCCCCGCTGCTGATGTTTGTTTGTTTTTTCTGAGCATGAAGGGTGTAGGGCTCCGTCAAGTTGCTGAGTGCAACTTTTTACCCTATTTTTCGCAATAACGGTGTACGTTTATGGAAATAAACTTGAACTTCAAGAGGTAAGCAGTTTTTCACCAGTGATTTGTGTAGATTAGTATAATGATGACCTGCATAAGGTAAGCTGTAAAAGCTGCGGCCGCGTCTGCTATAGAAATGTGGGGAGCTCTATGCCGTAAAATGACGTTCTAGACGAAGAATTGAGCTACTTGCGCAGCAGTTTATTTTGGGACAGATGCTGTTTTGTATACAGGGGAGGATACTTGGTCGCCACCATGATCTATCTGTTCGCATTCGTGGAGGTAGAAAATGGGCACACGAGGTACATGATCACTTGTTTGAAAGGCGCTATTCTTAGTTCTTTTGGATGAAGAAGCAGTACCAGTTACAAAGGCGAAATCTTATTTCTCTGGCACTCACGGCAGCTGTTGACGTATTGCTGAACTATTGGCATTAGCAATCCAACTCTGGCATCTACGTTGGCAAGTCTGGCTGACCCCAGCACTGTTACACAGCTCCTGCTGACGTATAGAGCGGAGGAAGCCATGGCCACAGCTTTTACAGACGGCACCCTGCTCTAAGGGTGCTTAGGAAAATAAAGTTTGCTTCCGTCCTTCCTTTGGCGAGCAGTATACTTCGACCCTCCCTGCTGTACGGCTGACGCACACGTGTCCCTGCCAAGGTTTTGTCGTGGCAGGCTTTAAAAGTTTCCTGGTGCATCACAGTGGGCTCATTTTGGTAACACGTCCTCGCAATGTCTGAGATCCCCTTTGCACAACGCTTTGTTCTGTAAGCTAGCGAACGAATTGTTGTGGAATCGGCATCCGGATTTTGAACATTGAGGGTTTCTAAATGCTATACTACAAGCAGCACTCCAGAGCCTCCTCTTTGCAGTTGACCTATTTTGGAAGGAATTGTCGAGAAGGAACGTCTGTGTTCGTTCCCGGACGTGCCGAATCGATGGGCGCTTGCGATCACCAATGATCACTGCTATACTTTCTTCTTGAATTTCAAACCAACCGTCAGCTCACATTTCGGCCGCCGGAGACTTTATAGTGAAGCCCCCGTGTGGGTCTTTGAGGTTTGTTAGTCAGCACAAGAAAGGGTGGTCACTGGTAACTCCAAAAGGCCTAGCTGAGAGGTACGACGGAAAATTATTGATGGCACAGACGACGGTTCACATGGTTGTTCGGTTGGTGAGTTATCCACCAGTGCTTTTGAAAGTGTGCGGCTGGTAAATTCTAGAACTCGTTAGGATCCACCACGCCAACTTACGAAAACTCCTCCAAGGCCGATGTGAGTGGCATTGCTGTTGATCTCGGCATTTGTGTGTTTGTCAAAATGAGCCAGTACGGGCGCTCTTAGCCGATGCTCCAGGGTAATTAGGGCAACTTGTAGCTCTTCGTGCTGTGAAAATGTATGTCGCCTATTGACAGATGTGCTAATGCTTCCGCATTCGTCGGGAAACATCGAGAGAGGTGCTCCCTTTTTCTTGGTAATTGCTTACCGCTATTCAACAGCTCATTTTCTACGACGATGGGTGATGCACCACCAAACTAGGGAAGAATTGCTGAAGTTTTTCCTGATAATAATCCAAACACCTGGGAAAAGTGCCACGGAATAAAATCATGTTGCTGTCCATAAGAACGATCCGGAAGAAGCGCTTGCTACGAAACTTTTCTGCAGAGGTTTATTAGTAGGAGTACGAAAGCACCCTAGAACACTTCCACTAGGTGCCGTACACAAGAAGAATAACTGTATACTATAAAACAGTGATTTTCATTCGAAGACATCATTATTTCAGTATGACATCAAAGATCTATAACACGCTTCGTTGTAAGAAAACAGTTTTTTTAATGCAGAACTGCACTTTGGGTCAATTTAAATGGAAGGGGAGGCGACAGGTGGTGGAGTTCTACTCTACATGTCAATACAAAATACATAAAAAATTCGCTGACAATTACAATGCTCGCTCATGCAAAATATGTAGTCAGTGCGAACTTGCTCTCTTTTCGGGGATGGCGCATGCCTGCTACATGTCACGAAGTGATCACGGACCTGTCACCGCCCGAATGCACACTATAAAATCTGCGTTTTCTGATTGTGCGATGCGTCGGTGGACTATGTTGAGGTCTTTTCGCCATACTTCGATCCTCCGTGTTTATGTTCGCTGTTCTGTTCGTGCCCTTTCCTTCCCTCGGTTGTCTCGTAACGCATCTCCGCCGCAAAGAATGTCTTGCATGCGGCGTGCTGCCATTCAACTAACTCTTGGGGCATACTTGCCTCTACCGCTTTACGGTGGTTCTATCTCGCTCGTCTTCGGTGTTTTATTTGATGGCTTGGTTCTAACAGATGACGGCACCGTGCAACTACTGGATCGGGCCCCTAAGCCCTGCGCAATAAAACTAAATCCTATGCATGGGCGACAAGAAAAAAAGTTCTATAACAGCGAAGCTATTGTAGCTGGCCTTACAGTGTTGAGTGTAACGCGTTAAAATAGCAAGAAAAAGCTGAGCGCTCGTGAGCGCCTGCCACGTGACGACTGTCAACCGTCCCTGAGATGCCCAGTGGGTTTTAAAAAAAAAGTGGCCAAAATGATAAAATTCCAGCATTGCCGGGAGCGCGTGCCTCGCGGTGACTGCTCAGTGCGTATAGCAAAAAACAAAAAACACTGGGAAAAATCCTCGGAGAGCTTCGCGTTGCCTCGCAACCAACAACATCGCAGCTTACGCAACACCTGCGCCACAAAACATCGACGCAATTGTATGTACAACGCAGCCGCCGCTGTGGCTCAGGGGCTAAGGCGTAGTGCTGCTGAGCACGAGGTCGCGGTTTCGGTTCCCGACCACGGCGGCCGTTTTTCTGATGGAGGCGAAAAGCAAAAACGCCCTTGTGTACGACATTTCGGCGGACGATAAAGATCCCAGGGTGGTCAAAAGATTCTGGAGCCATCCACTACGCGCGCCTCATCGCCCGTGTTGCATCGGCGGATTAAACGCTACTATCAATCAATCCATGTACACCGCCCGTGTTTCTTGCCTATTCACGCTGCCGCTGCGCCCCAGGTATCATCAAGCCCTACTGCGCTTTAAATCCTTGGAAGAGGAGTCACGAAGTTATCGATGCATATGACGTTGACTACTATACCCTGATTCCAAAGACACTGTATAACATGTAAATGAACAATTTACACTTGTAAAAATTATGTCGATGTGTCCTTAAATGCTCACGTAGAAAGAAATCTTGCAGCATCACTATGGTTCCCGCCTTGCCCGACGTAATGGAAGCTTCGCCAGTTCTAGCATGCGAAAACAAAACATCGTTGACAACTCTTGGTAGACCACTCAGATACCAAATTCAGACCAAGAGGTCAAAAAAGGAAGACGTGTTGCCGTACTTTGAGATCAATGACAAAAAAGCTATCATTTGCGGTTACTTAAACTAAACACGGCTAGTAAAATAAGTCAAACCTGCAAGCGTGGTTTCGCCTATGACTTGTGAGAGCATTTTTACAAGAGGTTATGTGCAAATACGATTTTTATCTTTAGCCACATACCTGCTCACATGCGGACTGTGTCCATGGTTGTGTAATAATGGGAGATTTAATTCTTTGCGGGTCCCGGCCGTACATGTACGGCATCGGCAAGCACTTTCCAAATGGTCAATGAAGTACATGTACGGCATTGCTTGTATCGTAAAGAACGCGCTTTTTTCGCCAACTTCACTTGCTTGGCGTGTGCTGCCACACTTTGGAAATACGTCGTCTTTTTTCCTTGCGCCGATGGCTCTTCTTTTTATTTTTTTTATGATTTACTTCAGCGGCGCGCCGGCTATCATTTGCGCATCTTTAACGAGGGGGCGCACTTGGTATGGCCCACCTTGCGCCCGGGTGCCTCGCGCTTCTTCCGCCTGCGACAGAGCAAGGTCGCCTGCAAAACTGATGAGGCTCTTCTTTCCTTTTTTGTTGTATTTTATCAGCTGTTCGCCTTCAATTCGTTCCCGCTTCCAGCTCCGCGCGCAGTGGCTGGTTTTGGTATCGTCCTCCGGGCGCTTCCCGGTGTTTTTGCCCGCGAAACTGATGTCTATCTGATTTTTATTCACTCAAAAGGAGTCGGCTTGATACTCTCGCGTTTTTATTAAGAATGTTTCTTGTGTTACTCATGAAATAACCACAAAGATTTAACAACATAAACCATTTTTTTTACTTTATGTTCACCTTAAAAAATTACTATAATTTTTCTCGAGATAGAATCATCCGAAGAATTTAAATCAGCAATAAAAAAAGGAGCCTGGGGGGCGCATTTGTCGAAAACATTCGACATGACATTTTTGGTGCAAGCAGTCTAACATCCGTATAAAATTTGCTGTCGCAATTCTTGTTAGGTCGCATATATCAAAAAACGAAGCAAATTAGAAAGAGCATAACTTTTTGTGTGTTTCTGATGTACATAGAAAGAAGGCACAACAAAAATTTTCAGAACTGTTTTGTTCACCTGGTGGTAAGTGGGAGACGGGTTCGTGTAGAGCCAGATACTTTTCGCTTGCGTTTTTTGGTAGCTGGCGGTAAGAATTATCTGAGTTATCAAGCGTAAATAGCACTGGTTTGACAAGAAAGAAAAAAAAATACATTCAACCAGTTTAACTCTGCGTGAAAGTGGTCACTAGCGCAGAGCAGTGATAATTTCGGCAGAAGGGCTCTGGGGCAGTTATCCGCTCATTGCTACCGCGCCTTAGGCTCCTCCCCTAAACGCCTCGAACCTCTCTTGAACGAACAAAGGTTTTGTCGGGTGTAATAAATATTTCCCTCCTAGGCAAAGCTAGTGCTCTTTGACAGGAAAAACAGGAGCTAGAGTATTGCTATTCTAGTGCTTGCTTTCATCTCACATCCCACAGCCTTATTGCGCAGTTTCCAACGCGTAGTTTTTTCTTCAGGTGTTTTCGCTAACTGTCGTAAAAACCAACAAACGGGTCCTTCCAACAAAATTGATACGGGGACTGGCCGTTATTTACAGAGATTTTGCCTCAAATATACGTATATATTTCCCTCATCTAACCAAAGGGGAAATGTATCACAATAGCTAGGGGTTCATGTGTATTGAATCGTTAAGGGCTCCAAGACCGGTCGAGCCATCTTAGCCAAGCTGGGACCTTAGCCCCGAACGAGCTGTAGACCACTGAACAGACAAGAGGACATACCGGCAACATCAGGAGAGGGATGTGGGTGCAACCCATCCCTAGAAACATGGACCCTATCTACAACGGAGAGCAGAGAGAGCCGAGAGCCGAAGCTATGATCGAGCCGCACACCAACACCCCTGGCACCCGATACGTCGACATAGCGGAGTACCATAACCTGGAAGCCATCACTGCAGTAGTGATCGATGCCGTAACCGGAGAGGCAGTCTCTGCAACGAGCGTTAAAACATGTGAGGCGCAGAGCACCGAAGAGGTGGCCATATCCTGGGCCATCGCGGACCCAAACACCAAGACAGTCTTCATTGACTGGAAGGGAACGGTGATGAACTTTGCAAGGGCCCGCTGTTTAGTGGAGCAGCGCGGGTGCTCACCGAGTTGGATTTTACGGACTGAAAAGTAACAGTGAAGTGGTTCCCCTCCCACTTGGGGACAAATGTATACGAACTTGCGGATACCACAACGAGACGGCGAATTGTGTTGCGCGAGAATTATCTAGCCACTCAGCAAAACGAACCCGTCTGCAGAGCTGTGGGCGGAAATTAAAGGTAGTATGAGCAGGTACCACGAAATTACAAAGAACTATCGAATGAACACGCGAGTAAAGGCACCGCCTCACCCTAATCTTACCATGGAGCAGGCCGCGCGATTCATACAGCTGCAGGCGGGCTCGTTATTGACTCCAGTCATAATGAAGCACATATGCCCAGAACAGTATCCGGAGGACACGTCTAAGGTGTGCCGCAGGGGTCGGGCCAATATGATGCACATCCCGTGGGATTGTGCAGCAAGACAAGCAGAAGCGAAAACAGAGACTGATCCCATCATGGCCTCAAGACGCTGCTTGGAGCTATAACAAGAACAACTCCTGGCCATACAGCAGATCCTGGAGGTCGTCAAAAGACAGCGGCCGAGCGAAAATTGCGAGGCGTAGACGACATCTCGGGGTAATCGCGACTAGCCTGTTGGCAGGACCGAAAGTTAATCCGCGTGAAGGTATCCCGCCAACAGGTGCCTACTGAAGGCGATTCGATAAAGACTTTTTCATGTTATGTTTCATCTCTCTTGTGTAATGGCCTTATTGCGCAGTTCGTAAGGCGTAGTTTTTGGCTGACGGCTTTTTCGCTAACTATCGTAAAAACCAACCAAACGGGTGTTCCCAAATAACTAGACAGAGGGGCTGCCAGTTATTTACAGAGATTTCGCCTGCAATGTGCGTGAAGGTTTCGTTGCTATGAACAACGGAGAGACGTACGACAACTGCTAGCGGTTTATGAGTTTCGGAGTCTGATGACTGTATAAAGCACTTGTTTTTTTATGCCTCTGTTTGAGACCGTTACGTCGTTGCGCCGTGGGGCTCTGTTTGGGTCTGCTTCGTTGATAGGCCGACTTATTGCGGCAGTGCACAGAGAGTGTGACAAAGAGCTAAGATGACAAATTGGGACCGTAAAGTTCTCTGAAGTAAACTGAAGGTGATGTTTGATACCGAGCTCAATACCGACTGTTCTTTGCCACCGCGCCCTTACTAATCAAACGTCTTTTAGGTGCAGAGAATTTTATAGGTCCGTCTTGTCGCCGTATCTTGTTGGCTGGCAGTCTATCCAGCAACCTCAGGAACGCGACATCAATGACCCAAACAGAGCTCTTCGGTAGCCCGCACAGCAACACAGGCTTTGAAAAGATACCCGCTTGTCCCTCTATTCAGTATTCTCAAGAAGAATCACTAGCACAGTTGAACAAGCAGTTTATGAGTTCATAGCAGTTCAAAAATCCTCAAACCAATGGACATGTCATACCTGTTCCGGCCCTTGAACGCAGTCACAACTGGAAAGAAATTTGAGGACAATATATAAACTTACGCTAAGCACCGTGTCCACTTTGTTAAGGGTGCTCATTGGGCAGGTTTTTATGATAGTTAGCAAGAAGATATAGCCGCTTAAGAAAAAAAAATACGCCGCATTTTAAATGACGCACAAACACTCGAGCCTGTACGAGATGACAGTGTAGCGCCACCACCATCTTCCTAAGCGCCACCTTCATCAGCAGCAGATTGGTCATCTGGCTCGGTGGGACCCGCGACACTCGGAACCCGGCACACCTCCGGAACGGCACCCCAGTTCTATACGCCTCATCGTGTTCATGGCACAGCCAACGCAACCACAATAAACGTGGGCTCGGTCGCACCCCCTCATCGGCCGCCTACAACAGCAAGCACAAAACGAACAGAACTCCAGATCGTGCAGTGCAGGCAACACAATAAACAAAGGATAAAAAAGGATGCGGCCTTTCAAAGGAGAAAGCAAGAGAGATCTGCGACGAATAGAAAATTAAGTTCATCCAACAAAACTCATCAATAGAGTATTGAGACAGATTGTGGATCAGGGTGAGGCATGTTAGCAAAAAATACTGAATGGCTCCAAAGCATTTTGGCTAATTACTGCTCTGCTCTTCCAACAACTTCACATTGAATGCAACTGATTTCAGTTTTTTGTACCCATCATGGTATTCCCGTTGTAACGAACGCATTTCCAAAGTATTAAACCACACTAAAATTGTGTCCAAATCCTCCAAGGGAGTGTGCGGCATGACACTAAGAGAAAACAATTAAAACGAAGAACGCGGAATTTGACTGCTCGAGACCAGTTTTACGTTGCCGCGTCCTCTGGGAACACGTTATTCCGCGTAAACATTGGGCTTAATCTGCACAATTGCTCGAAACACTGCCATACTTGATTTTGTGTTGCGTTGTTGGCGCGAGGGAGGTGAAGAATTTTTTCTGCCAAAATGAACTGAGTTGTATAGGTAGCACAAGTCGCTAGTTTACTGAAACTGCCAACAACATAAAAGATAAATTGAAAGCAATGATCATTTCTAAGAATGTAATACAACCTGCGGAATAATAAAATTTATAATTTGAACGTAAGTTAATGTATTAGGATTGCCGTTGAGCGCATATATTTGGGGAGGAACAGAGTGACAAATCCCTAATTTGCTTAGCATTTGAGATAGCAGAAAATTGTAGCTGGTACGCGCTCTTTATTAATAAAGCCGCCGAATAATAAAATATTTGCGGTCACGGTATTTTTTGTCACAAATGTGCAGTAATTAAATACACAAATTGAAATAAAGAGAATCTACTGCTTTCTGTTATTCTAACTATTGTACAGCAGTAGTTTCTGTCTGGAAGTTTGACCAAATTCTGACCATGCGGATTTTGTATTACCACAAGTACACGCAGTATCATTGTGGGGATGCCACTGATTTCTTTATGTCTCTCTGTATGTTCTTGGGTCTCTTTGGCATTTGGTTCGGTTCTCTGTAATTCGGTCCCTATAAGTGTCCGTCTTAGCCTCAAGAAATTCGGTTCTTTCCTTATTTATATCCACAGTAAGGGGAGACCGATAGAGGTCACCGCGAGCTATATCGTAACATACCCGGTAAGAATTTTAATACGTTCGGGATCACGTCATATCGGTACACATTTTGTTTAGCACAAATGGCATTGAATACACGTTTTCTAAAATAAATATTCGCCCCAGGTTTCATCGGTTTCTCTAATAATGCACTTGAGGTTTTTTGTTTAGAATAGCAAGTTAACAGCTTGTTAAAAACGCCAGAGGAAAACGACATAAAATTATACGTCAGGCTGAATAATCTATGAAGGACAATGTATAGACCTCTTGGTGTCCCAAAATGCACCGCTGGAACAGTGCGAACAAAGCAATATTTTATGCACGGAACAAATAATATTCCTCTTCGTGTCGACAGAATCGATAAGATAAGGGAAGAACGTGGTGAATACATTTAAATTGTGGAAACATGCGTTTAATGGTAAATAGAAGCCAATCATCATTTCGATATATTTGTGTAGAGCAAACGTACCTCCCTTAATTTCGGCGGAAGCTGAAATAAACGCTTTATTGCGGACACCGTAAAAATTGAAATCTGTAAAGAATACCCTAGGCTCTGGAAAACGAACAATATAACACCTACCACCTAAAATATTCAAACCTTTATGCTGTGACAAAATATCTGAGATGCTTGAGACTAAAAGGAATATTTTGCATAGATAAGTTGTTCGTATTTTGTTATGCCAGAATTTGCTTAAAACGGCAGTAGTTTGTCAGCTGTTGTCTGGGTGGCTTGCTTTGAAGGTTTTCTTTGTACTTACCGTGTTGCCTCAAGAATGTTTAGTTATTTAACACTGGTGCGGTAATAGGCTTGCCTGTCATAAGACGCCGTTGCCTTCATAAAGAAAATTTATGGGGATTAGGCGCTCCCTGCATACTTGTTTTTTCAGGAAGTAAAGTAAAGTTTACACTTTAATTTCCTCTTCAAATCAAACTGACTTGAGGCGAGCTAAAAAAAAAGAAAGCACACACATTTAGATGGACAAATATCCCTTTTATATTAGTACCTACTTTTTTAACGCGTATCCTGTCCAAGCAGCTGTACACAACCGTTGATATTTCATAGTTTATTTTTGCGAGCCTTAGGTCTCGTCATTGGTACATTACAGATATGAAACTTCTTAATTGTATATTCTCTCCGGCATAGCATGGCGCTCCGCACACTGAAGCGGGTAAAATAACATTATTTATCCAAAAAAATACGGTGAACCCGAATTGAGAAAAGAATAACTTACAAGAGGCTGAAAATATTATCTAGCGGTTAGAGCATGTATTTACTGTGTGTATTACGCGCTATGAAAACACTAAGGAACAAATCATATAAAGAGGTAGCTATTGGCACTACCAGCTTTTCTGGTGAGTGTAGGCGGACATGGTCGAGAGAAACCTTCCTACTCACACTCCTGTTTTAGACCTTCGCCATTCCCACACAATAGTGAGCTACCGCCACCGAACGTAGTGATAAGCCGTTTTCGCATACCAACAACATGAATCAGCAGCTTACAATACTGAAACTTCAATGGAGGATGCAAACCGGCACAGCAATGACCTCAACGTGAAGCTTCGTGAGGCATAGGTGGGAAGCAAACGGCGTGCCCCGAAACAGCAGCAACAAATAAGAACATGATAAGGCACACAGGTTACGAAAGGAACACGTAAAACATCCAAGTATATACAAATTCGCTCTTGTTACATGTAAAGATTATGCTAGCAAGCACCTTAGTTAAAAATATACTGCTCACAAAAAGAAAAAAGGGGCAAAGTGTACGCACAGACGCAGAGGTAGTTTAACGAAAACTTTTCTGTTGGGCGAGACGTGCAGCGTGGCTTAAGCGCTAAAAATGACCTACACAAGAAAGTGCCTGTCCTGTCTTTTTTCTCTGGTTATTTCACGTTTGTCACCTATACCATGCTGCAAAGCTAACTTGTGCATCCTTCTTTGAAGAAGAATGGAACTTTGTGAACGAATGTTGTTTATTGTACTTCAAACAAATGAAATGGTACACGTTATGAAATGTTTACGCTCACGGAAACGCAATGTTTTAATAGGAGAATACGAAAGCACATATCACTGACTTCAACTGGTAACTGTTTTAAATGTTTGTGGGAAGCACGAAGACAAGGTGCCCCGCCACCACTGCCAAAAAAGAGAAGGCATGGATCAACGACAAACACATAAAATACCTTGCTGTAAATCATAGTCAAATTTTAAATGCTTAGTAGATAACTTCGAAAGGAACCACCAGAGCAACAAAAAACTGGACAGGTATATGAGGAGCAAAACATGCCCGTTTTGGCGCTCCTCGGAAGTGTGTTGTGCCCTTCTGGTTGATTCGCGTATTTTGCGCGTCGGTTTCTTTCGAACCTCGTGTCGCTGGTTTGCGAGCGCACAGTCTTGGATCTCCCTAGTATGTAGGCCACTTCCCCATTATGATAAGCACAGCGCCGTCGTTTGTTTCCCTCCCACACGTGTTTCGTTCTTCGGCGAAGTTTTTCCGTTTCTGTAATCTGCAAGTTTTGGCACCCTAAATTACATAAAGGTGAGACGGCCTATAAGTTTAATTTTCTACAATGTTTTTCTATACATCAACGTCTTTTCACCTCAACAATTTCTCTCGGCGTTTGCGGTGCGCGCACTCTTGGTTTCCCCGCACGTACCGAGCAATTCTCTCAAATTAACAACCGTGCGGCTGCTTTAAATAGCCCCGCCTGTGTTTTTGACGCTGGTTTACTAACAATGAAGATGTTTATGCCGAAAAAAATTCGTCTGCTTACACAAAAAATCTGGAACCCTCACGAAAATTATGTCGTTAGGGAGGTCCCAGGAATCAAACCCGATACTTTTACGTCGTGAGTTTTGCCGATAGGTGAGAGGCCATCCCGAAGGCCAGAGGGTACAGGTTAGCAACTATTGGCAGCGCTAACATGTGCAGCCAATCGGAACGAAGGGAAACGCTTCACGTGGTCGTACTCCAGTTTGGGTCGCTCTACCGGGGCTGAATCGTTCGGCTTAGCTCTGCCGAGAGGCGGCCGTCCGTGTAATTATAAGGGCTTTGTTTCGCAGCGGAAAGCGCTGTGAGAGCTTAATCGCCCGGAAAAAATGCAAGACGGCGCGACAGTGAGGGCGCAGCACCCCAAGAAGACGCTGATCCGGCTTCTAAGCGTCGGGTCTCTCCCTCCTGCCCCGTTGGATAGGGCGCCACGATTTCCAACAGACATAAAGAAGCAAAAGAGGAATCAGTGGACAACAAAAGTGCACCATAAAAAGAAAACAAAACTGAAGAAAAGAAGAAAAGTAGCATTTTCAAGCAGGTCACATAGGAAAAAATGCATAGCTACAGTGGAAAGCACTTAAACTTCTACTAGTTGCAACAATGTCCAAAAACGCTAGAAAGCAGGGAAAAGGGTTGACAACTGATTTACTGTGGTGTAAAACACGTCTAAAACATTCTGTAATTTACAAGGCGTTTGGTACAAAATTGCCCGTCCATGTGGCAAATCATGCATTACCCAGACATGTCCCTACCTCAGTAAAACTCTCCAGAACACAAATTCGTGCGCTCGTTGGAACTCCATTGGAACACCATTGGAACACCATTGTGGCAGATTTTAATGTAAGATGGAGTAGATAAACGTCAATTCTCGTTAGGTCAAGAAAGAAGATGCAGCTTGAGATATGGGAAGCGTACCATATGGTGTCCGTAAAAAAAGAGGTTTACTTCAGCGCACCATTCACCACCTTATCAAAATGGTAAAAAGGCCTCTTGTCGCAGGAAGAACTGAGCAAGCGCTCTATGTAAACCTTTTGGAGTGGTTGCAAGATATGTTTAACCGCTGTTCTGTACTTTTTCTGTACAGGCACGTATATGTAGGTTCAACCTGTTCATTATTGTGTTTTCTGTTGCGCTTTATCTTGTTTTTTTAGTCTTGTATTTGTCCAAACTATTTAAAGGCAATCTGCTTTACGCCCCAGCTATGCACAACAAACTAGATGCTACAAATACCCTAATAAAGGAAGGCACTTTGTACTTAAATCATGTGTCTTTGTGAAATCAGTACAGAGATGAAATTCTCTAAACGTGTTTATGATCCGCTATCGTGATCTGTTTAGAAATAATTATCCAATAATTTAGAGAAAGTAGAAAAGGAAACTGTATTTGATATTGTTTAGTCCAGTTCTTTATTGAATGAGTTTTCTCTTATTCTGTAAGAGTATCTGAGTTGGGAGAAGCGCGTTTTCGAGATTGATATATCGTTGGAAGTGTCTAGTTCCAGCCGATGGGGGAGCACCTGGTGTGGGAATTTCAAGCAGGCTACTTTTTATCTATCCCGTAGTGTTAAAATACCCGAACCAAGTAACCAGGCTGTGGTCGAGATATTACGGGTGTACATTTTGTATATGAAGCTGATGATTTTTATTTGGACGCTTTATATTCTGTTTCTGTTGTAAATTGTGGGCGGAAACCAAAAAGCGTTTGCGTATTCGTGAATTGCCGTAGAACGTGGTGCAGGCTAGCACCTTGGTATGCCACTGCTCGAGTCGAAGTGGCGCGTAAAATGATAATTAGCGGGGAGAACTTAAAATGATCATGTTAATTTGTGAATCGCTCTGCATCGTTTATGTTAGAGCTACACCTAAACATTCTGCTTGTTGACTTTACTAAGGATGGTTCCATAAAGGATTTAGGAGTAATTAAAGTGTTTCTTTTTGCCGTACGTGTTCTTTTTTACTGTATATGTCATGCACACTGATTTTTTTGTTGGTGGGCATTTCCCACGTATTACACCATTTGGCAATTTTTTGGAGTGAGCTATTCAGTGTCGTGGCCTTTCGGGCCATTGATTTCTTTGTATAAGATACAGCCTCCATTAAAAAGTATATGTGGCAGTACACGCAGCAGTAAGATCAGTAATAAAATTAAGGAATAACTGGCGTCGTAACAAGGATACGTTGGGGCGCCTGAGGTAACGGTAACTGCAATGGATGGCGCTTAGTCGCGAACGCTTTGTGCTATCGATGGGATAGAAAGCTTATGATCTATGCTGTAATAGGTCCTTCGTCGATAATGGCTTTCAGTTGCGAAATTTGGTTGTCGTCGGATACACACTCGAATTGTTTTTTGAAGTAAAAAAAATATTCCTGTTTGCCCGCGGCTGTTGTTGGTTAGCGCGAGATCATGTACTGCCTCAGCTAACTCGGTTCTGATTAATAAGCACATTTGGAGACTATGCCGGTGAGGGTTAAGAATGTTTTTTTTTTGTTTTTAGATAAGAAAGTACTGTTTCAATATGTTGTGTTTTATCATTTTCCAACACGGTTCCTTTAGGGAAATCGGAAGGTAATTACTGGATGGGTCCTCGCCGGATTTTGTTATTGGAGCTACTTTGGCTATTTACCAGTCACCTGGGAACTCCGCAGTGCCAAGTGATTTTATGAACACAAATACGAAGCAATGGCTAACAAATTCCGTATATTGTTTCAGAAACCCGTTCGGAATACTGTGTTGGCTGTTTACGTTTTGTGGTCAAAGGCTGAAAAGAAGATTAAAAATACTGTCGTCCGCTATATGTGGGGGTTCGATAAGCGGATATAAACACGGATTGAAAGTAATCGTTTAACTGATAAGCCTTTGCTTTTTTCTTCCAATTACACCACTGCAGATGCGGTTGGGAATGTGCCGAATCATCTGCAAAACCTTTGCGGGTTTTTAATTTATTATGACAGTGTTTGCTAAAGGAGTGTTTTTTTCATTTACTCGTATTTTGAAGTTTTTTGTAGCACATTTTAATCTTCTGTTTACCGATATGCTGCGGTCCTTTTATTCGAGGGTATGCCGTAGTCCTTACGTTTTTCGTCAAAACCATCTCAGGTAATACACGGGTTGGGTTTCCGCGTTCGGAAGAGTGAGATTTCAGGAGAATGTAACACTCTACGCTGTTAACATTGATTGATATGAAACGAAGCCATGTTGTGTGTACGTTATTTATTGGGTCGGAAGCCATTTTAGATAAGCTTTAGAATTCATGGGCCAGGTAGGTTATTACGCTGGCGTCAACAGCCCTACTTAAACTGTCATAATCTCGTTCACTACGTATTTTATGAAAAGCAACACCTTGTGGTAAGGTTCATTTAGGTATATTGTGGCAAAAGAAGCCATTATTACGACTGTTTATTTTCCTGTAAAGGAAACAGACGACTTAAAATACTAGTTCAGAGTGTTGTGCGCGGTAACATTAACTCGTGTGAGGTGGTGTACCACTTGTTGCAGAGTAAGATTAGCATTAAGTCGCTTAGTCAGCTTGAAGCAGGAGATCTAGAACGCATGGACAACTAGTCCAATTACGAGAGGTTGAAGTGTACAGTAGAATAACTCGTGAGCTGTGAACACGATTTTGTATAAAGCTCTGCAGTGCTGCCTGACGTTATGGACCATATTGCAAGCTTCCACTTAAAAGCAGCCGCGCTGAATGCGGAAGTCGTAGAAAATATTTAAGGTGAAGACAGCCTTGGTGTCAGGGATTGTAGGAAAAGATGTCAATGAAATTTAGTTTTTTTATCAACACGGCTACATAACTGCCCCGGTTAATTCTACCTTTGCAGATAGCAAGTATTTGTTTGGCGCAAATTGAGCTTTGAAAATACGGAGTGTGAGCCACGTTTCAGAAATACCGACGATGTCGGGAGCATGCTTAAGAAGTAGGCTTACAAATTCTTCTGATTTCTGTTGTAAGCTTCTGGTACTCACGTTTGGTAGTGTTAAAGTGTTTGTTTTGTTCGGCTAAGCGTTTGTATATAGCCTGTTTCTGATATGGCACTGTTTTTTAAAAAAACTGATTTTTTCTTCTATTTGTCTAACATGCACGCGCAGTCATTAATATACAGTTTATCGAGAGAGAGAGAGAAAACCTTGTCCTGTTTTTTTCTGTTTAGATTAGCAATGTCCCATAACTTCTTCCTGACATATATGATTGGTTGGCTTAAAAAGGTAGATAGGTAGGTAGGTAGGTAGGTAGGTAGGTAGGTAGGTAGGTAGGTAGGTAACTAGGTAGGTAGGTAGTTGTAGGTAGGTATATAGGTAGGTAGTCACGCCGGCAGGCAGGTAGGTAGCTAAAGAGGAAGGTAGGTAGATGTGTATGTGGCTACATAAATAGATAGGTTGTTGTGTATGTAGGTACTTGGTCTAAACCCTGGCACTCATTCAGGCATTACGGAACAAGGGGATAGAGGAGCATTATGTAAAAATACTATAGAATAATTAAACGGGTCCACAGCTACCATGATCCGCCATAAGGAGAGCAGCAAAATACGTACAAGGGCTTAAGACAAAGATACACAATCTCTACAATATTATTCACAGCAAGTTTACAAGAAGTTTTAAGAACATTGGATTTGGAACTGGTGTAAGGGTTAATGGAGAATACCTCAGTTACCTCAGATTTTGTGATGACGTTGCCCTGCTAAGTAACTCGGGGGACGAATTGCAAAGCATGATTTCCACACTAGACGAACCGAGTACCACCGTGGGCATAAAAATTATTATACAGAGAACCAATGTAATGAACAATAACCTCGGGACCGCACAGCAGTTGGGGGTAGGGGCGAGGTAGTGGAAGTGGTAAGCCAAGATATCTACTTAGGCCAAGTTGTGACCCCGGATCTCAACAATGAGGCACAGATAATTAGAAGAATCAGAATGGGATGGAGTACATACGGCTGACATTCTCAGATATTTAATAGCAGGCTACTATTGTACCCGGAGAAGAAAGTGTATGACAGCTTCATCTAACTGGTACTCTTCAACGGGCAGAAACTTGGAGGCTCACTATGAGGTTTAACGAAAATTGAGAATGACAAAGCGGGCAATGGAGCCGAAGATGATAGGTGCAACATTAGGGGCTAGAAGTGCGCGGAGTGGGTCAGGGAACAAACGCGTATTAAGTACATATTAGTAGAAATTCATAAAAAATGGACATTGGCGGAGCATGTAATGTGAACACAAGAAAACCATTGGTCATTAAGGGTAACAGACGGGATCCCTAGAGAAGGCTTTTGGTGCAGGAGGCGAAAGAAAGTTACATGGTCCGATGAGATCAAGAATATCTAGTCAATGAGAGCTCGCTTCTGGGCTTGTTGGTACATTATTTCTTGCAAAAACACTGCGCTAAATTGAAATTACGTGTGCATTGTGTGTTCCGCCGTCGTTCGTCTTCGTAATTTCAATTTAGCGCAGTGTTTTTGCAAGAGATCAAGAAGTTTGTGCGGACGACTTGGTCACAGTTAGCACACGACCGGGGTAATTGGAGATTAATGGGAGAGGCCTTTGCCCTGCAGTAGGCGTAGATAGGATGACGGTAATGATGATGATGACCTCAGCAGCCTCAGATTTGCTGATCATGTAAAAAACCGGCTGGTGACGATGGCATAACACTAGATCTCGTCAATGAGGGAGGATGTACTGCTGTGTAAAAACTCGCTGTACGATTTTCGGAATTATTGAAGAGTAAAAAGGTGCCCGTAGCCTATAAAACGCCACCATTATTGTTATTCATAAGAAGGGAGATACTAATGACATCAGAAACGATGGACCCGTGAGCCTACTGTCTCTTGTGTACATGCTTTTTAACAGAGTTATAGATAGCCGCATAGGTAACAGTCTGGATATCTTACAATCAAGAGCGCAGGCTGATTAGGAAAAGACACTTAACCACGGATTCCTTTAGTGTTGTCATTCGTCTTGTCAAAATCCACAGTATAAAATGCACACATTTACCTGACAGTTATAGAAATTGAGAAGGCGTGCGATTTCATACTCACCGCAGCTATGCTAGAAGCACTAAAAGATGCGGGAAGAGAGGAGGCCTACTGGAGACTTTTAAAAGAGCTATATAAAGAATTCACAGGCACAATAACCCTCCACAAGCAAAATCTTAATTACAAACCTGGGAGAAAAGTAAGACAGGGAGATACCATCTCGCCAATACTATTTCTTGTATATTTCGAAGGGCTGTTTATAAAGTTTAACTGGGGAAACAGTAAATTAAACAGAAACGGCGATAGTTAAGCCAATGGTGGTTTTGTGGACGACATAGTATTTCTGAGTGAGGCTGCAGAACACCTTTGAATAATGCTTGATGAACTACAATCACAAAGCATTGCTGTGGGGCTAATAATAAATATGAATATTTTCAAACTAGTGAGGAATGACAATGCAAAAACCTCCGCTTCAGCCTAATAAACAAAATGCTAGAAGAAATAGAAGAATAATAACGGTGCCAAAGGGTTGCAAACTAAGAAAAAAAATGCACCCCAAATAGGCAAGGGTTTTTGAAATCTCGGTTAGAGCTCCAAAATAATGAAAAGTAAGCTGCCTGGGTCACTCAACACAAAAATCTACAACCAGTGCATACTGCTGGTAATGACGTATGGAGCTGAAACTGGGTGCCTTACTAAACAACTAAAAGCAACCCTAGGTCGGCTCAATAGGCCATGGGACGAATAATGATAGGAGTAACAATTAGGGACAGGAAAAGACCAACGTGGATAAGAAAACAATCTTGAGTAGAAGATATCATAGTTAAAATACCGAAAAAAATCGACTTGGGCTGGCCTTGTAAGAAGGGAAAGGACAACCGCTCAACAATTAGGGTAATAGAGTGGATACCAAGAGGTCGGTCTTCATGAAGGGGAAAACCAGTAATTCGCTGGAGGGATGAAATAAGGAAATTCCTGGGCAAACTACGGAATAGAGCAACGCAAGACAGGTGCAGTTGCAGGTCGATTGGAGTGGCCTTCATACTGCAGTGAACCTTATTGTGTGCCGCTGCTGCTTCTGCTGCTGCTGCTGCCGCTGCTGCTGCTGCTGATGATGATGATGATAAAGCAGATCGAAAATTTTTCACCCATCTTCTATGATGCTCGATAGAGGTGTGCCTACAAGAAGGAAGCGAAAGGAAGAAACAACGGTCAACATACCCAATCCTTGTTGTCTGGGGAAGCAGCCGAGACGGTAATATGACAGAGACCGCATGTGCTCCCAGTGCACGCTTCATTAATGACTTCTGCTCTTCTTTAAAAGGAAGAAATAGATATATACCTGCGAATTACGGCCATTCGAGAGGTTTTCACCCTCCATTCTTCGCGGCATGCAACATATCAATGTAGCAGAAGGAGACGAAATGACGAGGCCGAGGTCAGCAAACCAAATATTTGTCGTCTTCGAAGCGCCCGAGCCCCTGATGCAACAAAAACCGCACGTAGTCCCTCGACATACTTCTAAGATAACTGTAGTCTCCTTGGAGAAGTAAGATTGAAATACATAGCACCGTATTACGGCATTTTGAAAGATTTTACTATGCCTTTTTTATTGCACGCCATGCACCTGTCTAGCAGACGGCAGTTTGAGAGAGTTATATCCGCCTTTCTTTGTTCTGTCTAGGAGAAGGAGGTAAACGAATACACCGCATGCAACATATCCATTCTTTGTTTTAGGGGAAGCATCCGAGCTCGCAATGCGACGGGTAACGCACGTGCACACTGGGGACGCGTTGAGGTTGACTGCAGGTCTGTTTGCAGAAGTGAGACCTAAATATACAGCAGTGGGTTCCAGCTCTTCGTAAGATTTCCACATTCCTTTATTCGAGGCGCAACAGGCGTCTGTCTAGCAGGAGGCAAAAGTATAAAAGCGGGTTCTAAAATAACTAATCTTTGTTGTCAGGAGAACAAGGCAAACCCGAAATACCACAGCGAATGCGCGTGCGCTCTGGCCACACGTTGATGATTACTGCAGGTCTGCTGGCAGAAGAAGATATAAATCTACAGCAACAAATTAGAGCAGTTCAAGAGATTTTTCCCGTCTTTTGACGCCCCGCGCAGTACCTCTGTCTGGCAGAAGACAGCGAACGGGTGATAGTGGGGTCAACATTACCAAACTTTGTTGCCTAGGGATGGAGTCAAGTGATGAATGCAACGAAAAACAAACGTGTGCCTTTGGCACGCGCCTATATAAAGACTATACCAGATAAAGGGATCCTCTTTTGATCGAGCACCGCAAGGTTTTTCGTAAAAACACGAAACAACTTCAAGTAAAACTGTTCACACTGGTATAATGATAAGTACAAAAAACACATTGCTTAACAACAATACTCTTTTCTTCAAAATTCATATGCTGAAAGCTACTTGGTGTAGATAGAAACACATGATATTCGGAATGCAGAGAAAAGGGAATTTTAATCAGATAAGACATTTTGAGGCCTCCTTAAGAAAATATAAATTTACGTTTTGCAAAAGTGGCCACAAGAAAACAAATACTACAGAAGAATATTTTAACGAGTGATTCTAGTTTGGTTTAGTAATAAAAGGAAACCTTTTCTAGGAAACAAACAAAGGAAACAACTTCTAGTGAAAATAAAAACGCTGTAAGTAATTACCTCTATTTTATTATATTACGAATATTTTTTCAATGCTGCAGGGAAAACAAAGTCCCCGAATAATTACAAAAAAGGCAGAAAGGGGAATAAGAAATTAATTATGCCCGTACAGCGAAATTACTGTAGGCCAGCTGAAGGTTTTGCAGGCTAAATCAACATCAATACTAAGGTTTAAAATAGAAAAAATAAATTTGTATGTACCGAGATAATGAACACTTTAATGAAATAAACTCAATGACACCAGCTTGAAAGCTCGTTCAATTCTGTGATAAACTTCCGGCGTCTCCACCATTCTGCTTCTTCATAGTGGAGAGGAACGAAGATGTCCATATTGCCACCCAAGGTTGAAATAAGTGGAAACACACACGGATCCTAATGATTGCATGGCCTTTCAAAAAACTGTTTGCCGGCTACTGCAGCCAAGACGTAGCAGCCGCCCCCCCCCCCTAATGCAGACTGTCATGTTCCAACCAATGTGGTGGTTATCCAGGAAAATTTCCTTGGCCTCTTCAGGGATTTGTAAAGAGCGTGAGGTTTTTAACGCTCCGGTGCGAGTTAGCGTTTTTGTATTGCTTGCACAATTTTTGTCCCAACTCTAAAAGATGCTTTATTTTCTGAGATGCTGCCGCAAAGTCACAGTGAATCTGAGAAGACGGGGGAATGAAGTGCTTAGAGGTGCCCGCGGGTAAAAGAAGTTGTCACCAAAATACATTCATAAAGTCTCTCCCCCTACAGTGGTTTTTATTCGGTGCATGTTTTAGAAGTTTGAGTATTCCTGATAGAAAACCCCCATAAAACCTTCTATCAGCCACTACATCAGTGATGCAAACAAATTCGCTACTAGCAAACAATAATTGCATCTTCAATGGTTCGTAACATTGAAAGCAGTAATGTGGATTCGGGTTCATTTGATAGATGCGGAGTGTATTTAAGCACGTAAGATGCGCAAGTCTGATTTCTGCTACAAATGAGAAATCATGTTCAAGATGACAGCGGGGGAAATTATGCCCACGTTTTATACTACTCTTTTAGGTCACTTTTCATTTGTACTTACTGACGTTATGGTTCAATGGATGCTTAACTGGCAAGCGAAATAAGTATTTCCTTCTATACATACTATTTCTGGCACCTATCCTTTCTCTCGAAACAGGCAAGATAATAATATTTGAAATCTTCTAGGAGGACTACCATCTCTTCAGAATAGCATTTTAGCTTTCCGTATTTATAAAAAAAACAGCTTCCCTTGCCAGGATGAAAGGCCATGCTTTGGTGACGCAAAGTCACAGAATGCGCCGATTTCATGCTAAGCCACCACGGCTGTGATTGTAGAGAAATGCTTGCACATTGAAGTTGAACATAAAAGTGAAAAATTTGGGAGTCGCTACTACCCGATATGCACGTAAAAAGAATTATTTCAACCTTGAAATATACCCATTAGGTTGGCATGTCTCTCGGTCGTTTCCCTTTCATTGATCATAAAATTTAGAGGCATGTCACAAAGCACTCAAAAAGAACAAGCTCTATAAATGAATTCCGTGTTTTCTTCTTCCTAAAAGCTTGAATTAAATATTTTGATGCCAATAAAAAAGTATTTTTATAACCATTTTGATATTGTAAACAAGAATTCAGGGTGAGGAACGGCTGCCCCTGTGGCTATTGCAAATGCTGCATCCGCATTTATGATGTTTGAATGCGCCGATATAACCACATTTCCCAGTACACTTTTGGTTCGCGCTAGTGGAAAAGACGAGCACAATGCTCTGATGATATGTGACACAACAACACCTACCATTCTCTACAGTCAGCTGAGGTTGCATAACACACAAATGTTTCTTTTTTCACTACAACGGGTGACCACATTATGAAACATCATTCGAGTAAATTAGGCACTACGATGTATGAGCGTCTTTGGTTAAATAGCCTGTCACATAGTAAAGAAAAGTAAAAATAGCAAGATTCGGAGGCTGCTAAAGGACCTTTTCGGAGTGTTGAAATACTTACCACAACAAAGAACGCTCTACGAGTTGCCTAAAACGGTTCAAAGAGGGACGCTAGAATTTATCAATGACAGATGGTGAACTAAATCCTACTAGGTGTAATTAGCTGCAAATTCACTGCATCATTTCAACACACCTATGGTCGACATTTTGAGCCTGATTGCGAAGAAACGGCGAGTAAACAAAAAAAATGGAAGTGAAAACTTTAAACACAACTGTATATTTTTGGGTAAAAAATAAAATAAAATAGACAAAAAAGTTTAACAAGGACCTTTATTTTGTGCTGTGTTTTTTATTAGTTAGAGTAACATCGGCCGGAACAATGTAGACTTGGCTTGACCAAGACGTGTATTCTAGAACAGAGTTTTGTTTATCGTTTTTTATGTGCTCTGGAGCATCGGGGGAGACCGGTGTAAACAGCAAGACCTCTTAAATTGTGTTAAGCCTTCCATACCCCGCCTAAATGCGTCATGGCGCAAGGTATCCCTATGAAGTATATTGTGTTGGTGTGAAGCACCTTCGGCTGTCTGAAGACAATGTGAGATCCACATCGTGGAAGTGTTTAACTGATGGGCTGCAGTATGTATCTGACTTTCAAAAGTCAAGTTGGTACTATAGTAGTTTCTTTCTCGAGTTTAACGCTCTGCTCTGTAATTCGCAACAATTTTCAAAACGCCTTCTACGGGCTAAGAACGCACAAAAAATAATATTCGGAATTTTCAAAAAGGAAGAAATTGTTCTCAGTTACTACTTTGTGCAACTTCAATGTGAGCGATGCCACTAGCAAAAGTGACTGTCCCCCAAGAAAACTAAAGGCGCCTTTGTCATTCACGAACATATTTGCGCATATTGCCTGGCCAAGTACATCTACGAAGCCATGAACTTTAATTACGGCTTGGGAAGCCCCCATAAAACGTACCGAATCACCTCATGTAGCCCCAAAAAATACTTTAGGACTGCAAGGAGTCGTACCACCGCGGTGTTTTCACAAACTTTCAGTAAGCTGACACGACACTGGTAATTTAAAAGGTGGCTCCTCAAGTTAAGGCGGATTGAACAGGACGCGGAGAGCCTAAATATTGTTCTGGTGCCCTTCTCCCTGTTTACTATCAAGGCCTCGAATGCGCCAGGGCAGAGACAAAACCTCTACTGCGGCGGTTGTCAACCAAGCAGAGTCACTCCTGATAAAGCAGTGAAATAGCCTGTACACTTGAAATAAAACGCCGGGTAAATTGTGCACGTGTTTTTATTGAGGCTAAAAAATTCACAATCTACAGCTTTCATTAAATTTATTTGCTGATTCGCTATTACGTGCCCTTACTTTATGGTGATATTTATATACGAACTAAAAAATACTAATGGCGTCTGTGCAACAGGAACGTTTTTTTCAAGAGTGGTGATTGTCCTCCTTCATGGGTACGCTTGATGAATACAATGGCATTCTATCATAGAATCGCATCGGTGATATGACAGAATTGTTGTTACAAAAAAGCAATATAGTGCGACCATTTCGGGTATATGTCGCAACGTCTCAAAACAAGATGACAGATGTTCGAAATTGCCTTAGAAGACTATGCTCACTATGACAACCCAATAAAAAAACGCATATTGCATGGCCACTGTCTAACTCTGCAATGTTCATGAGTTAATTGTCCCATGAAGTTATTTTCCACAAGTTTGTAGCGCTAAGTTACCTGATTACACACTAGCCAGAAAGAAGGTGTCTTTTATTGAAAGTCGTTGTGGGGTTATTTGTTATGGTAAATTACAACATGCCTGGTTCACCAATTTTGCTTATATTTTCTTCCTCTCCACAAGTCTGAAGACAACATAGGTTTAGGTAGCGTTTCTAAACATACTTTGAAAACGAAAGTGGTTGTGTGGTTGTGTAAAACTGTGGGCATCTATTTTGCAAACAACGTAATTCAGTTTTTTTTTGCATTCTTCCCGAAATTGTAAAAAGATTTACCAGAACTTTCCAAAGAATGTTGAGATAAGCGCGCAGGCTAAACGTGCGCCGAACATTTGGTGAAAGTCGCCAGGTAAATGGTAAGTAATTAATATACCAAAATCGCAAACAAGAAAAAACGAATCTGTCGAATATTCATGCAATAAGCAAACGCTTCTGAGAACCATTTAAGTGTATATTGATGCGTGGTTTGTAAGGAAAATGTACATGTTTTACTTCGTTGTGGGCAATGAATAATTTGTCTATTTAAAACTTTTCTCTTTTCTCTATTTAAAACTTTACCCCATTATCAAGTAATCGTCTTGAAAAATCGTGATCAGTTTCACACATGTGCCTTTTTCCAGAAATTTTAGAGTTTTTTGGTCGACCAAGGCGTCCATAAGAAAATGCATTAGTTTTGTTTACAGAACGCCACCGACCGAACGTTTTCTACAAAAAAATGCAGTTAGAGGGTCAGTCAGGCTTTCTTTCTGAAATTAGGACGGAACAGAATGTTAAGCCGCATGGCAGAGTAACCCTATTTATGCACAACACCCAGACTGGACGAAGCAAGCAGCGCCAAGTGCACGTCCAGATCTGCCCCAGAACAACACAGGGTGAGTGTAGCCGGCAAAAAAACCCAGTGTTTTACATAAATGTGGTATTTTTAAAGTGTTCATACTGTTTCGCACTGCTCTAATTGAGTATAGGCTAACGTAACCCGCATTAGCTCATTGGCGACCCGTGTTTTTGTGGTCTCCAACTGCCGGTCGTAGTAGAATCTCCCTAATCATGTCTGTTGCAGACTTCTCCCTGGCTCAGCACGCTTGTTTATTGTCTTAGGCGCGTGGCTGTCGTGATACCGCCGACAGAAACCCAAAGGTGAAAACGTGGCGTGTAAAACCTTTCATTGCACACTGTTCTGTGTGTCGGAAGCACAGCAGTACAGCAGTACAACAGCGCCTAATTTACAGCTATCCCCAATAACGAGACGACGCGCATTGAAAAGCGTTGTGGACACGGAACCTAGGAATTTAGAAATAAAGTGACACCCACCACCCAAGTTTTCACAAACCACTTCGCTCAAGACGAATACTGCTTTGCAGGTTAGCAGCCAGTGGCTCATACACTGTAATAAATTATTATTGTATAGTCGCGGCGTACGTTCTATAGTCGCGCTTCTGCCTTGTGCTCTGCTGGAAGTTGAAATGCCCCTTTTCAGTTATTCTTAATGTGCTAAAGACGTCAGCTAGGTGGTAAATATATCAAGACACGGCCTTTAAATGAAGGCTTCGTTTCAATTAGATTGATTTATTGTAGGGTTTAACGCGCCGACGCAACGGAGGCAATGAGGCGCGCCGTTGTGAACGGCTCCGGAGTAATTTTGACTACATGGGGATCTTTAACGTGCGCCGAAATCTCGTACACACGGGCGTTTTTGCTTTTCGCCTGCCACAGAAAAGTGGCCGGCGAGGCCGCTAATCGAACTCGCGACTTCGTGCTCAGCGACAAAACGCCTTAGCCACTGTGCCACCGCAGCGGGTGCTTCGTTTGAATTAGCTTGGAACATCGTTTTTTACTGTGTGCTTTTTGAGACGCCTTAAATGCGCATCTGCGCGCCTTGGACCGCGATCATCTCGCCGTACTTGATGCTCAAATTGGTGAATGCCCTAACTCACGCAGCTTTGACTGCTCCAAGCAGCGAGCGCACGATGAGATCTTAACGGCGTCACTTTCTCGCCTTTTTGTTTAATTTATCGCACTGAAGCTTGTGATTTAGTCATTTAAGGAAATAAATTTTCAATGTTCCAACCGCCTACAGTGATTTGCGCGTTTCTAAACTACTAGTACGACGTTGCAGTTATCATTAATTAAAGATTGTAGCAGCCCCATGGAAATCAAAATAGCCAAACATTCGTCTCAGCACAGACAATTAGGAATTTCGAAGAAAAACATTTCCTACAATGTAACCGGCGCCTCGAATGTCGAGTCGTTTAAAATGCACTTCGGCTGCATAGAACCTGACTCTCTCAGCACCTAACCAACGCCCTAAGCATGACGCCCCGCAGTAAGATGTTCTCTAATAAAGTTTATCCAGCATCTGTAATATTCATGCTGTCGGTGCTGACATAAAAATCCATATATTTTGTGTGAAAGGGTTACAGCAAATAAGGTAATCTAAAATATCTTTCCTCAGTAATGAGGTCATACGTGCAATGGTTTGCATTTACATTGACCTGTTGTGGTTAATGGCATCCTAAACTGGGTTTTCAAACTACAAATACAGCCTATGAACAGGCCAAAGTCATCAACCCTTGACGCAATGAAGGCTGCCCAACCTGAACAGCTGAGCACAAAAAGGCAGCTAAGGATGCAGCGGTCTAGCATCTATTCCTGCATGCAGAAGTCGAAACACCCTCCCGTTAAAACGTACAGAATACTCGTTCTCGTCTGCCTATCTTGAAATCAAGGCACGTTGATATCTACATCCGCCTCGGGCAGATAAGATATTCTTGACATGCCACTAATCACCACTGCCTGCACTTGTGCTACTCAGGTGACAGAACAGTGCTCATTCGCGAAGCCATTTTCACTAATATCACGAATACCAGGGCTTTCCAAAAGGAAGGAGTGTTGGAGCACAAAACTCGTTGCAGGTTGTGTCACAAGTTAGTCACCCCTCCCAATAGCTAGCATTGTAAGTCACTGCACCAATACAGTGGGCGCTTTTCTGCACTTTAGGGCTTCGTCAGCTTCGAGCATGCTTTTACTTGATGCTTGCGAAAAATTCACAGTGCACAGCCGAAAGCGAAACAAATTTGGACAAATACACCAGGGTGATACGACCAACAGTGGCTTGTGTTGATATAGTGATGTGGGATTGTAATGTTTCGCCGCGTGCAAAATCTTATTGATCGCATATTAAAGTTGACTTTTCAAAATCATTAGGAGCAACCGGGGCACGGAAACGCGCTACGTTGCAATATGCGGGTAACATAGGCCAAGGATGGACGAAAACTCGTCAGGTGAGGGTGATTCAAAAATAAAATACAAACAGGCACGCGCATTGTCAATGTGAAGATGATGGTTCGGTTTTTTGACGCAAGGCCGACAAAGGAAAAATAGCGCCAAAGAAGGTTATTTAATGCTTGATGAGACTAAATACTAGGACTTGTGAGTGAAGTAGAGTCAAGCAATACAAAACACAATGAAGATGGCTAGTTTATAGGGCCAGGATAATTACACGTGATATGACAAGAGCTGCAGAAATGTTACTTCCCCTTAACACTTAAGAACATGTTGAGTACAAAATATTGGTTCATCGGCTGAAACGTATGAGGGGTGCAGTAGAATGTGTCGTCGGTATAATTCAGGGAAATGTTTGTGTCGTGTTGTGTCAAGCGCCGTGCATGTGATTACCATGTAGACTACGGGTAGGCCCTTTCCACACCTCCTACACGTGGGTGCCGAATTTCCAGTGAGTAGGTGGGAGTGCGACGCATCTGTGTGGCCTATCCGCCGCCCAGCCAGGACGACTTCAGTGTATCTGGTGTGTCAGTCGGTTGCGTAGCGTCCCAATTGTGGTTTTATTACATGTAGTTTGTTGTCTGTTAGTTGACTCCAGTGTAATTGCCATGTGTTACTAAGCTGTCGTCTCTTTTCTGTATTTAGGTCGCTGTAAGGTACTCTTATTATGTCAACTGTGGTCATGAGAGCAGCAGCACCAGCCATTTGATCAGCGGTCTCATTGCCAGGGATCCCTTAGTGACCTGGTGCTCAGCATTTGGTTATTTTCAAATTTGAAGCATACGCAGTCATTACACCCTTTAAAAGATCATTAATCACATAATTTTTGGATGACCTTCCTGACGACATTGTCTGTAAAACGCTTAGGGAATCTGTGCACACGATGGACTTGGGAATTTTATGTTTGATGATGTGACTTGTGATCTGTAAGATGTCAGACGCTTCTGCCGTGTTAATGCTGTTATGAAAATTAATTGTTTTAGTAACGCTGAAATTGGGTCCGTGCGCTGCACAAGATACAATAGAAGAAGTTTTGGACGCGTCACTGAAGAATTCTGCGCACCTGTGCTTGTCATGCAGGAACAGGAAATGCTGCTACATCGCACTCATCGGTACCCTATTTTTTCTACTTGCGTGAATGACAGGTCGCGTGATATAGGACGTTGATGCCATGATGGAATAAAATTGTGGATGAGTTTCTTGTGCGTGTCTGACAGAGGGACCTTGAAAGCAGAAGCCTCCTCACTTACCCTGAGGGAGAAAGGTAAGGAGATAGATGGCCTGTTTAAAAAAATTGTGAATTTGACGTTTTGTTTATGGTAGAGTTAAAAGGATGATTGGTGAGGAATACGATCTTAAATGCATAGAGCAAGTCAATATACTCCCGCTGATGCTTTAGGCACAATTTGTCACACCCGACATAGCGACTCTCGACAGGGCTAGTACGGAAAGAGCCGCATGAGAGGCGCAGGCCAAGATGGAGCTCTGGGTCGAGTATTTTAAGGGCTGTTTTTGTGGCTGACCTATAGACGACACTACCGTAGTCATACCGAGACCCCTCCAAGGCTGTGTAAAAGCGCAGGAGGTGTTCTTTGTCGGCATCATATTATTGGTGTGAGATGACCCTAAGAATTTTCATTGTTATCAAGCACTTAAATTTGAGCTGTTTGATATGAGGCATGAATGTAAGCTTTTTATCGAATAAAATACCTAAAACGTGAGCTGCTTGTTCACAGGAATCGGCACGTTCTCAAGAGTGATGTCTGGGTGCGGGTGAACCCCACGCCTCCTGGTTAACACAACACAAGAACTTTTTTCTGGGGTTCAGTTTACAACCATTCTTGTCAGCCCAGCCGGTAAGTCTCTTGACGCCCAGCTTGACTTGACGTTCGCATATTGACATAATACACGATTTAAAGAAAATCTGAACATCGTGTACATACATGGAATAAGAGATTGTAGGTGGCAATGCCTTCCCAAGAGAGGTCATCTTTTATATGAAGAGATTGCAGCTCAACACACCACCTAGTGGCACACAATTTTCTTGCTCGTAAACCCTTGAGAGTGCACCACCGACTCTCACTCGAAACGTTCTTTCTGACAAGTAACTAAGAAGGGTGTTTAACATGTTACCCGAGACCGAATGACTTGAGGTCGCTAAGAATCCCGTAGCGCCAAGCGGTGGCGTAGGCCTTCTGGAGGTAGATAAACACAGTTACACAATACTGTTTATGAAGACCGGAATCCTTTATATACGATTCAAGAGTTACGAGTTCATCGTTCGTATATCGCCCGGCCCTGAAGCCTGCCTGGCAGCTCTTCAGAACACCGTTGTACACCAAGAAGTACACGAGACTTCTGTTGATCATCTTCGCGAGAAGCTTGCACAGGTAGCTGATCAGGGCAATGGGTATCTATCTAGGACGAGAGGAAGGGTCCTTCCCTCCTTTCAAGAACGCTACAACTATGGCCTCCCTCCAAGACTTTGGAATGTGCTCCGAAAGAATTATCTTGCAAAGGTGAAGGAGTGTAACAACGGTGTCTGCGTGTAAGTGCTGTATCTTGTATATGTGATCTTGACTGGACCTGCAGCTGAGGGTTTACAGGTAGTCAGAGCACCACTCAGCTCATAAAGAGATAACTCGGTGTTATAAGACGTGGTTGATCTGTCGTTGTCATGTAAAGGCTTGTTTTCGGCTTAGAGTTGGTGTTAAATGAAAGTGTTTGTGCAGCGTGCTGAACTACACCCAGGTTGGAAGTGTTGTGCAAGTGTGTCAGCCTGGTCTTCAAGTGTGTCCCCTGTTGTGCTGCCAGAGGCAGGCTGTGTGTCTGTTGTCCTTTGAGTTTGCGTATTCTTGTCCAGACTTTCCGAGTGTCGGTGTATGAGTTAATGGATGTTATGAATGAGCGCCAACTCTCTCGTTTTGCCTCACGGCGCATAGGTTTCACGAACGCCTTGGTCCGTTTAACAACCTTAGGTTACCCGACGTATGGTACCAGCGAAGAATACCCCACGCCTTGTTCTGGGCCTCTCGCGCCCGACTACAGTCATCATTCCACCACGGCCTCCTCTGATTACGCGGGGCACCAAAGGAGTGGGGAATGGACTTTTTGGCGGCGTCGAGGATGTGCGCCGCGAGCAGTTGGGTATCTTCTTCAACGTCTAGGTGTCCTAAGAGTGTGTGGTGTAGCTTGGATGTCTCTGTAAATGCATTCCAGTAAGCTATTGCTTCATTGAACCTGTTTGGGAAGATGGACTGCATGGGCCTTTACCTATATATGTTAGAGAGGTGGGAAGTGGTCACTACCATTAGGGTCCGTGCCAACGCCCCACTCAAGACATGGAAAGAGAACTGCAGAGCCAATAGCCAATTCAATATGTGAGTACGTGTTGTGTTCAAAGGTATAGTATGTAGGCTGTTTTTTGTAGATGAGGCATGCTCCTGAAGATATAAGAAATTTCTCTTTCAGGCAACTTCGGGCATCCGTTCTGGACGAGCCCCAAAGGAAATTGTGAGCGTTAAGGTCGCCTGTTAGGGTGTATGTTTCGGGCAACTGATCGACCAGCACCTCGAATTCAGAGCTCGAAAGTGCAAGATCAGGAGGAATGTCTATGAAGCATACCGTTATCAACCGATTAAATAATATTGTTCTAATTGCTACAGCCTCAAGGACAGTGTTCAGAGTGACAGAGAAGCATTCTAAGGATTTCCGGGCAATTATGGCCACACCTCCACAAGAGATTGTGCAGCCATCCCTGTGCTTTCTGTGTACCAGGTAGCACTTCAAGAAATTTGTGTGTGTGGAATTCAGACGTGTTTCCTAAACACGCATTACACTTGGCTGATTAGGATGCAGGATCTCGCACACGTCGTCAAGACTATTAAGAAGGCCTCTGCAGTTCCATTGAGCAATATTTTCTCTTCCAATTATGATGTGTTAGAGCTACTGGAATATGAATATTTATGTAAGGTTGTTCGGGGTTTGCACTGTTGGGAGGGATTTGTTTCCTTCTCTGGAGGTTTAAATGGAGAGACGCGATCCTTCCACTGCTAAGCAGACAGTAACCGTGCCACATCCATCTCATCATCACATTTGTGGGGAATACCGGGCGGAGTTGGCCCCTTCTACTTGGCAACCTTCGTTTGAGCCGCGACCGCCCAGGGCGTCAGGAGAGCCCCGGGTGGCAGAGGCGGTGCATCGGGGCTGGGAGCTGCCGCGGGTGCCTCCGTCTCCATCTCCTCCGCCCTTCGACTGGGCTTTGGGCCGATGGAGGGGAGGAAACAATTGGTGCAGCGGCATCGCCACCTGACGTGGATGCCAGCACAGCCTCGGCTGGCTCAGCGAGCGGTGAGGAGGCGGGATGGGCTGCCTGAGGTAACCCAGGATGTTGGCGGAGGCGGGACCAAGTCCGACTCTCGGTACTGGGTCCCCGCCGAAACCAGACGCTGCTCTACCCCCCGGCGAGCTGCGTCGGCGTACCTCCCCAGGGGGAAAGAGGCGAACCTCGCGCCTCCCGGAAGATGATGTTTTCGGCGACTTTGATGTTGATGATTTTCTTTTCGAGTTTGAATGACTCGCAGGCTCGCGAATACGCACCTTGCGATTCTTGGCAGTTCACACAAAGCAATTGATTTGATGGACAGTTAGGAGATGGTTGACCTTTTTGCACACACTTGGCGCATATTACTTGGCCCCGACACGAGTTGGTACCATGCCCGAACAGTTGGCACTTGTAACAGCGTCGCGGATTGGGAATGTACGCTCGGGCGAACCACGAGATGAAGCCTGCTTTAATGGAAGTGTGGAGATTTTGAAAGTCAAGATTATATGCTTTGTTGGGATTTCTGGTTTATCTCGTCTGACGGTGATGCGCCTCGCTGCAGTTACACCCTGATCTTTCAGGCCTTCCAACTTCGGTCTCATTCAATAAATCTGTCTCAGAAATAACACCCTGAGAGCGGTTGAGGCCACGATGGGGTGTGACTCTGATGGCCAGGTATGCCATGCAGTTTTGGGTCAGGAGGTTAGTGGCTTGTTGCGGTGTCTTGACATTGACTAAGATCTCACTGCGACGGATGTTTCTTAGCATCGAACGATTTTCCGAGGATGCCTTGAACAGTGATTTAGTAATCATGAATACGGACTTCAACGAAACAATGTTAGTTTTGTCAACTGCCTCGATAAGCAGGAATAGAGGATAGTTGTCAAGTTTTGGGTGGTTGATGGCTGCAAGGTGTGGAAAAGATGCTTCGGTGCAGACGCATTTGAGGGTCCGATCATGGTTGGAGGGGGCTTTTCGATTTACCATATGGCATAGCATAAAAGCAGGGAGAAGAGTTTTTTTTTTGTCAGCCTTACCCTGATAGCTAAAGAGGTCCCAGGGCTCCCTGGCTGGTAGACAGACAGAGAACCCATCCGCCGGAGCTTGACTTTGGCTCCCACAGACACCGTCTGAGGTTTCTACACTTCATCTTAAAACTCCTAGCCACGGTAGAGAACAGTGTGAGTATGGGGTCTCGGTGTCCGCGCTATTGCCAGTACCGTCACCAAGACAGCTCAAGGTGCCCCGTGCGGGGCACGCGCCTTGTCAAAAACAAATGAGCAAATAAAGAAGTTTCGGAACCTCTACAGGACCCTTGTTCATATTGAGAGGTTGTGAAAGGGCGTAACTAAGTTTGGTTGCGCGCAGATTGCCCATGTATATCTAGTCGAGATTAATGCGCTACAGTGTAATCTTGATTTAGTTGTTTGAATATGCACTGCTTTCAAAAGTAGTCTATCATTGGGCTCTTCTGTGACGCGAATATGCTTGAGGTGTTCCAATCGATAATGTGCTTAGTAGTCAGTTATTTATCCGTCAAGGCAATCAGGCTAGAATTGCCTTTTTTGACATCGTTCTGGTGATGTTAAATTCTTCTTTTAAAATTTCCAGTTTCACTCATGCAGGATGCGCCGCAATCATTGCAGGTGTTTTGTAGACATCTCCGGGGAATATTTACGTTTATAAAGGCTCGTTCATGTGCACCAGCTCCTGCTTAAGACTGTTCGTTGGGACATGTGCAATTTTATTCACCTTGCCAACCTCCGTTCACTGATACCTTGTGTTAAGTGGACGGCAGCCCGCTCATGCCCGTCTTTTGTCGGGCTTTAGACCAATTAACTGAAGGCCGCCATTTTTGCATCTTGTGATGCCGTAAAGGGTACCTGTTGCTGCGAATGTCCTTTCTTAACATGGCTTGTTCTTGTTTGCGTAGTCGTGCCTCATAGCAGATTCCTAATGGGCATGAAAAGGGTGCAGCGATGACGGAGCAATTTTGGCCTATCGTATACGCAGAGTCGAAGCTGATGTATCTACCCGTGTGGGTCGGCTTCCAATACACACTGATTATAAATCAGTTGGCCGACCGTCTTGCAAGTACGTCTATGAAGAAAATCTGTCCATTATTTGCGGGTATTGTTCTGGGGCGCATGATCGTTCAGACGTCTTAGTAAGACACCATCAAGCTTTAGTGGTCTGGGTAGATATGTCACGTATGTGTCTGCATTGGTGTGAAGGGGAAACAGGGTGTATTTTTTTATTTTCTAGAGTAATATTCTATACACAATGTGCGTGTATTCAGCTACATATGCCCTGAAACAGTCCACACATTCACAGAAAATTTTCAGCTTCAACAGGTTGTTATGAAAAGCTTCTTTGTGAACGGAAACGTGTCCTACCTAAAAGCACAGAAACCTGGAATTAAAACCCTGACATTTTTAAATGGCAAACTCACTTTTTTTTAATCTTCTCTGCCAAGTGTCAGGCATTACATCGTACGGAAAACAAACATATCATGATACCCACCGACAAGGCAAGATAAAAAAGCACCACTAAATATTAAACACGAAATTGTACCTAAATTTGCGTTACTTTTAAAAACATATATACTCTTCAATTGCTCCACTCGACTCCTGTTTGCCCATACCTTTGTGCGCTTGGCAGACAGCAAGCTCTGGTATAATAAACTAAGTTAAGTCAAACTATTTGCTTCAAATAATCGGCTTGCTTTTCGGCATTTATTCTTGCGCAACTTCCTCAACCAACAGAGAATTTTTAAAGGCTGCTACAACATCACACCATGATACCACAGCCAAATATCAAGAATAGGAATTCAACTTGAAAGCGGTATGCCAGGTTCCCCAGGAAAAGCAGTTGCTCAACTTGATCAGCCGTTAGGTCCCACAGTATGTATGCTTTTATCTCTGCGGTACAACGTGCATGGTTCAGAAAATGCCTATGCAGCTAGGTGGTGGTGATGTTACCCAATAAGGTGGAGTTAAGTGAACGAACTGTTTTTAAAAGCAATTTATGAGTGCGTGCCAAGACCCTTATTGGCGACTGAAATATTTAAATCGTAGAAGAAATGAAACCCACCTATACTATGTCGTTTTATGTCGTTAACCTACCCTAGTCCATCAGCGGGAGCATACGTTTTGCTACATCTTCCTTGTAATCGACGATGGATTTTAGCAGGGAACGAGGCATGATAGAAGCGTTGCCACGTTGTGTCCTGTGTAAAGTGAAGAAAAAATGACTGTTTCCAAGGGCTGGTTGGGCGTTGCGCCAAGGGGTCAGAGTTACGGTTTTTTGCACTGTAGAAGCCTGCGAAGCCATAGTGCACGCAGACATCGGGACTGGGAATGCGTTAGTTGGTAAGTTTCTTAGTCGCAATACGTGGGCACGACGGTAGGAGGAAAATGGAAGGCAAGTCAACTATTTGCTGTGAGTGTAATAACCTATCGGGCGGTTATAGTGGGGTGCTGGAGATATTGAAGTGCTGACGTGGGGAGACGTCCACTAGATGTTTTATTGTGACATCGCTTAGAAGTGTCAAGTGACGGTGACCTAAGAGAGCGCAGATGTCTTCAAGGGAAAACTGATGCGTAGAAAAGGACGGCTTCCACAGAGGGTTCGGGATGCTTAGTTGGCTCAAGAGGGAAACATCCTACATTTGTAACGGGCAAGTTCTGTCCGTCCAGCAACTATACATGCAACAGTGAATGAGGATCAGCCTAGGCCTGATATGCACATCCTTATACTCTTGGCAGAGCAGCGCCTAGCAGAGCTGCATGCTAATCGCCACACGACAGCAACTCTACCCCCGTGCCACGGCAAACCGAATTGCAGCACAAGCTCGACGCTACGAAAAGCTGTTGTCACGACGGCCATGGCATGGCTGGTTCGCTCATATTGGCTCTGGTGCTGGAAACAAGGCCCTATGGCGAACCTTCCACGCCATTGAGCAGGTTGGCAGCGTGATTGACCCATCAGCTAGCATTCGCCTGGATCTCAAAATCTGCGCAGAGCAGTTTGCGGACAGAGCGGCTCGGAGTGTCTTGCCAAACTACCGACAACCTCCGGTAGCCCCTCCCTCTGTTGACTTATCGGACATCTCAGGAATGAATGACCAAGTTACAGTGGCCGAGCTCATCCCCGCCATTGAAGAATATAATGCGCGCTATTCTCCAGAATATGATGAAATCCCGTATGAGCTATGCAAGAAGTTGCAGGGGGTGGTCTTGGAAGCACTAGTCTACTCGTTGAGTGATGTTTGGGGTAAAGGTGTCATTCCACCCCAGTTGAAAAACTCAGTGGTAGTGCCAGTCTCCACGCAGGAAAAACCTCCCGCTGGTATTATTGCACTTCGACCGATTTTCTTGACACCTGCAATATGCAAAATATTTTAACAAATATTGACCACTTCATTATCCTGGTGGCTGGAGACAGCAGAAAATACTATCCAGCTCAGATAAGATTCACACAGCACCTGAATACCGAAGACGGCCTGTTTGTTCTGGCTGACGATATTTTGCATGTTTCACCGCACAGCCACCTTGTGCGAACTGTGGTGTCTACCGACATTGGTAAGGCTTAATTACAAGGTAGAATGCAAAACAATACCTAAGAAACATGGAGTTTTTGGAGCTTTCACTACATGTCACCAAAGTGGTACACGTCTTCATGTGCTCAAGAGCGCTTTCAATACGAGTGGACAGAAAGCCTGTTGGCCTGTTCGAATTGAACCGTGGGATATCGCAAGGTTCTGTGCTAGCGCCTCTACTGTTAAACGTCGCGTTTGCAACATTGCACGGAAGCTACAAGACATCGCTTGTGCGAACTTTCTCACCTTCGCGGACAAGGTCACGCTGTGGTCTACAAACCGAGACTTTGGCTTGACAGTGTCGTCATCTGCAGCAAGCCCTGAATGTTTTCCTTCCCTTTGCGCAATCAGCCGCCCTGGAAATTTCAGCTGAGAAGTCTGGCTACGTACAAACGGCTAATAAGGCGGGCTTCCAAGGGTAACGGTCTACTTAAGATTGGTTCAGCCACAGTACCAGCCAAGAAAAAGCTATGGGTGCTCGGACTTCAAAACCACCAGTCAGGTTCGGGTATTCAGTTGCTCCGAAAGGCACGGAAAGAATCCTTGACGACCTTGCACTTCATCCAGCTGATTGCAACTCGGAGATGAGGAGCCCGTTCGTATGTAGCTCGGAGACTTGAACGCGCTGTTCTACAGCTGCGCAGACTCTACCAGGCACAGTTTCACAGACAGACAGCGCAACAACTGGTGCGGCTTGAGGCTATCAACAGAGAGGCTATGCGTACCATCTCGGCACTTCGTCGTCACTTTCCGATTCCTATTTTACAGTAGCACTGCCATAGCGGACAATCTTTTGAAGTCTCCTGCGCCACCTGAATTTGAGACAGCCCCTAGCCCTTTTGCAATGATCCACGCTCCCGACTTTCAGCCACGAAATCTCTCCTGACAAGGGACACACGTGCCCCTGTTTTTGCTCCCTACCGCCTAATCTTTCCCAGGTGGAGGAAGTTCCTCTGAGGAGGCTTCGGCCTGGGGTGGCTCTCACACCTTCCCTCACCTGAACTCGGGGACGCGCACCAGAAGACCCAGAAACATGTTCCAAGTGTCCGGCTTCGTCCGATGAAGCGGATGTCATCTCTTGTGGACATGTACACGAACCAGAATAGCTCGGGACAGTGCGTTAAGAAGGGTTGATATTTGGTGGAATAAACCGAGGACCCAATCCGTTGGGTGCGCGAAAACCGCAACTGCAGTTAGCTACTGAACGTTTTACACGAGACCGGACTCCATGCCGACCTTTAGACTTGTGCAGTGTCATCAGTTTCCTGACTACGTGCGCTTTTGTACCGCTTCTATTCCTTCGACGTAACGTCTTCTCTTTTCTTCATATGCCGGATGGCCAACATTCAAACTAAAAATATGCAACTGCCGCGTTTAAAATTCATACGGGTGTGTTGAGGTCGAGCGTAGACGCATGCACTAAAGCTGTACCGGAGAAGTTGTCCTTAATGCGAACGTTAGGGTCGCAGCAACTGGCACGTAAAGGAATGAGTAATGTATTAGTAATGGGGACTTATCTGCAGCAAATAGGATTCACTTCATGCTCACGACCTTCCCTTGTTGACTGTATGGTTGTGGATTCACGAATTTTATAACCCTTGTAGACTGCTACGGTTGCGGATTCACGACTTCTATAAGTGTAGTTATTTTATATGCCTCAGGCTTGACGTCGGAGATTGTAGTGGGGCCTGTGAAGACAAAAAAATACGCAAAAAAAGATGGAAACACGTTAGTTTATTCTTTTCCTAGATAACGGTTGTCTTCGAAAAAAGGTGCCAAGCAGGTCGTTGTGATAGAGCAAGCTCTCTTGTATTTTTTGTTTTCCTTGAACTCTATATCAGGTTAGCAGAATATATTCTGTAAGGAATCGACACTTTTGCTTTTGTCTCGGCCTTGTCGAAGGGCTTTGTTTGCTGCCACAGGCCGGCGCCTAAATAATCCGCCGTAGTGAAGGTAATGCGTTTCATCTGACTTCTTTTATAACTTCGCTAATTGTTTTGCTAAATTCAGATAAAACCCCTTACATTTACGGCAGGACGGATGATTTAGGCTGCGATTGGTGACAGCAAATAAAGCTATTCGACATGGCCGAGCAAAACCAACAATTGCGATTCCTTACAAAACTATTGCGCTAACTGGACATAAAACGAGAGGAAGACAAAGAATCTGAACAAAAGAATGCGCAAAGAATTCATGGATTTTTTCTATTGTTGTCCTATAATTCTAAAAGTTTAGCTTTCCGCATAGGTATGAAGCAATTCACTTTTAGCAAAATTGTCCTTGTTATCGTACTTTCTCTCTTGCGTTTTTGTGGCACATTTTTGTCAGTTTAATTTGCCGCATCGCCCAATCTATTTCGCAAGGTACGCTTATATTACACTGGGTTGTTTTGACTGTTGAACCTTCCACGTGTTCTCTTTGGCCATTTTTGTGGCCAGTTCAGTGCACAAACACTTGACTTCCACTTACATACGATGCTACTCCTTCACTGAGGAAAGAAGCTTTCTTTTCTTACTGTCTAATTTGTGCTGGTTATTTGAATGATTTACATTTATTTTTAAGCCCACAATTTCTGCTATTTTACGAAGTTTGATTTACATACCCTCTGTACTTGACATCTTTTTCTGAAGATGCATGTGCTATCTTTTGTTGTGGCGTCCTTTTTTTCTCTCCTTCAGCTCCAGCTTGCCGCATGCGTATAAAGCAATTTATCAATATGCAAAGTGGTCCCTTGTTTTATAACACCTTTTTGTTTTTTGCAATTGTATTTGCGATCTGCCGAGTTTTCTTTTTTTATAGCAAGCTGCATGAGTGGTGAACTGGTTCTTATGCCTAATATCTCGTGGTCCAGGCCCCTCTCAACCAGTAGTTTTCCTAAACCTTATAAACGCGAAAGTCTTTCGTTCCCAATACGTAGGAATCAATTCGTTAATTAGGAAAAGTGATGCCTTTTCGTCACATCGTTCTTGAATTCTTTAGGCCACTTCCCTTTGTTGAAGGCGGTCTGTGTTTTTCTACCCTCTCATTTCCCGGTAATTAAATGCTTTATTTATGATTGAACCAATCTCCAACTGTGCCAAGTGACGTTTATAGGGCACTGGTTGTTCTGAATTTTTTTATTCCTCAGGTTTTCTACTCTTTACCATTAGAGAAGTTTGAATTTTGCATTCAAACAAAGTTAGAAGGAACAGCCCCATTAAAAAGGCAATCGCTGTTTTGTCATAGCATTCTCCTTTATTTACACTGTGTTAATATGACGCCTACTAACTCACGTACGTTTTGATTTTAGCAACAAACTTTTCTATTACACTGTGGTCTTTGTCCTTTTTCTGCACAGTGTAGTGTTCTTATCCATGTACTTCTGTCTACCTACAAAGAGCATATTTCCTTTCCCAATGTCGATTCAGGAACTCACACATTGATGGAAGGGGCACCAATTTTTGTACTTCCAAGTTTGCTGTTGTATTCCTTTTGTACACTGTTTTTCGTAATGTGGCATTTCCCCTTACCTTTCAATTTATCCTGCTATTTTTATAGCTATCCTGGCATTTGGAGTGTTGTCTGTCGAACGGCGCGTTCTTCCCTCAGTGGCGGTTTCATTTGATGTGCACGCAGTGTTGCTTTATTCGTACGTGTGAATAAACCCGGATCAGATTAGCGCTGGATATTTTAATGGTGACTTTGTTGTAATAATATGGTTACTTTGTTGTGTTATATGGTATATGACTTATCTAATAAAGTTGTCATATATTTTAACATGTTACGGCAATTGCACACTGCATCTTTCAATTTTTCGTCCGCCGATCTGTGTGTTCTCATTTATTCATTTAAGTGGAACCGCAACGCCCTTTTTACTTTTTACATCGTCCCCTGAGGTTGATGTATTTGCTGTCTTGTACAATTCTTCTCGCATTGTTTTGTCCAGTGCAGTTTTTATTCTGCAAACTCTTGTGCACTTTTATTTCCACAAGAAAAAATTGATGTTTACTGCGCTCTTGCAATTTTTACTGGATCTATATAGATCCAAATGATATTTTTTGCGTTACCCTTTGCGACGCACGCAGTCAGTCCTGCAAAATACGTACGAAGAAATCTCTTAGGTGGCTTCTTTCAGCGCCTTGTTTTGTGTACCCCGCGTATTGTGTTCTGTTTGGCCATTTTTCCTAGTGCACCAACGCTGCTTTTTGTTCAATTTCAAACTTGCATTTACATTGTACACTGCTCTTTTGACATTTCCTGTTGGCTCATGTCTTCGGATCTTGTTTATAGCCGTTAGAGTGGGTGGCACACGCAGTCCGTCTGCCCACATTCATAAGCAAATTCTTCACCGTTCAGGTATAGAGCTCTGTCTTTATCATAGAAAAAAAAATTGTGAATGTCTGTTGTTTGCTGTTTTTTTGTTCATTTTTTATCTATGTACTCAAGTATCCAAGTTTAGCAAAATACATTTGTGTTTAGTACGCTCTTCTGATTATTTGTCGGTGCATACTTGTCTATTAATGTTATTTAGTGCTTGTGCAGTACCAGGGCATGCCACATTGCTTTCTACCGGCGTGAACACATCTTCAATCTCCTATTATGCCTCTGTGTGGTCGGCGCAGATTTATCTAATATTTTTCCAACCCGCCAGCTTTTTACAGTTACTAGTGATATTTGCAGTGAACTCTGCTATTGTGGATATTTTCTTCCAGAAGCTTTTATTCCAATCCCCTGTAATCCATTCCTGCTTGTGGCTGAGCAGTCTTGCTTTCCACATACGTATGAAGCAACACTTATCACGTTGAGGTCAGAGTTTTTTACAGTATTCCGACGATGACAGTAAATAGCAGTAGAGCTAAATCCAAACAAGATAAACATGTCAGCCGATATTTCGCCACAAAAATTCATCATTTACTCTGACTTATTGTCTCGCCATCTTTAGCCTTTGTCTGTTGAACGCTGGTTAAGATGGTGTGCGTAGATGCAAGTTCTGATTCAGATGTGCGTACAAGTCGATATCGCAGCTGAAATATTGTCCACAATATTGCGACACAACCAAGCCTGCTTCGAAATTTAAAAAATCTCAATGCCATTCCAGGCTTCATTGCAGGGCCTGGATCCTGCCTTCAATTCAGTGACTGTGTCTGGCCCTTACCCCCGGTCACAAGACACAACACTGGCTGACACCAAAATCATACTTCCCAGCGGATCCACAATCATGTCCCAATTGGTCCACAACCCACTCTCGAAGGAACTCGATGTTCCTTACCCTTTACGCAACATTTGTAATTTGTACAACATTCAACTGACCATATATCTTTAGGAACAAGTATTTTTGTTACCACAATCCCAAAACGCTGCAATAGTGCCATTGTGTTAACAAATCTTACGGGGAAATTTTTTTTATAATAAGAGAACCAAGCGAAAATTCGAGCGAAGAAATAGAAGAGAAGAAAGATAAATCACCATTAGAAGAAAAAACACAAGAAAACATTTTTTCATCCTTGGAGAAATAGCAGAACACGTGGAAGAGTTTTCCTGCCTTAGCGGGAGAATCCAAGCTGTGGTGAATGCGCCAACAACCATAGTACAGGCGTATGCGCCAACAGGAAAATGCACCAACAATTGGTAGATAGCTTGTACAAGAACGACGAATCAGCAATGAAGAAGGCAATGACGCTGTTCACAATTTGACATGAGACTTCACTGCAAAGGTCGGCGGGGAGCAAATGGGAGAATGGTCTGTGAAAACCTCTTAATAACCAATCGCAAAAACCTGCGATTACAGACTGGTACAGACTGGTGGTTTTGAACCCACCAGTCTGTACCCTCTTCAAACCCACCAGTACAGACTGGTGGGTTTGAAGAGGGAAGAAACCTCAGGTTGATGAACACATTCTTCTCAGAAGAAGGAATAGGAAATGAACATAAAAAAGTTGCGTTGGCACAACCAAAAACCAAATTGACTGCATTTTAAGTGACAACCCGGGCATTGGGAAGGACGTAGAGGTGCTACGTAATATTCAGAGCAGCGACCGTAGAATGGTTGAATGAAAGTCAAGGCTTGATCTCAAAAGAGCCAGAAGAAACTTGGTGAAAGCTTGCCACCTTCCAAAAGAATCAATCAGAGCCAGATAGAGATAGTTTAAAATAGCTTTTAAGGATATATTCTTCCTTTAGATTTAACGAAACCTTGTCTACGTAGACAGGCTGCATGCAACCTAACAAGAGGATTCAGTGAATCAGCAGCAGGTGGCAGAGAGGCAACATCTGGTGAACCACCGAAAATATAATTACGAATACGAGGGTACTAATTGGCAAACGTAAGAACAAGAAAGTGTCGAGCACGGCGCATCATATTAAATTAGCCAGGTTGTAAAAACTGATTAACAGAATCAAACGGCACGACCATCGCGCTTATAGCAAGTCAGAGATCGAGGGAACGCTGCAAATATAGGCAATATTCAAAGCAACAAAGATAAAGCTATCCATCGGAAGGAATACGACGTATGCATTCAGAGATGAGTAGAACAAAGAACACTACGCAAACCTTTGAAGAGATTATAAAGGTAGCAAAACGATTCTACACCAGGCTGCATACCAATGACGCTCGTCCAGGGGAAAATACTCAGATAACAAGTCCAACTTTTTATGCCCACTAGTAACTAATCTGGAAGTATACATGGCTCTCAAAGGCGTGGAAGTAGGAAAAGTTTCGAGTGAGACTTCATCACCGTAAATCTTTCGAAAGAGAGGGGACGTATAGTAATCGAGAATATCGCTGTACTAATGTCGGAATGCTTCAAAATTTGAAATGATTCGAAAGCGTGGAAAAACAGGAACATTATTCTTATTCCTCAGAAGGGAGATTCCAAGGACCTGAAAAATGCAGACCTATCAGCCTACTCTCAGTTTTTATAAGCTGTTTACCAAAGTTATCGATGCCAGCATTGGTGGCAGCCGGGATTCCCAGTAACCCCGAGAGTAGGCTGGGATGAAGAAAGGGCACTCAACAATGAATCAAAACCACGTCAACCAAGAAAGTAATAGAAAAATCCGCCCAGTACACTACACTCCTTTACATGGTAATGATAAATTAGATATAGGCGTGTGATTTCGAACTCACCGCACCGTTTTAGAAGCACGGGAAACCAGACAATGAAGGAAAACTACGTACGACTTCTAGAAGACTTATACAAGGAATACGCGTGCAGGATAACCGTCCACAAGCACAGCGATAAATGTCGCATGCGAAAGAGAGTAAGACAGGGAGGTAATATCCTTCCAAAAGTATTCACAGCATGTCTGGAGGGGGTATTAGGAAAATACAGGACTTCACTTCACTTCACTTCACTTCACTTTATTACCTTAAAGACCCCACAAGGGGGTGTTACTTAAGGGGTGGGTTGTACAGAGATGTAACGAATGCCACAATTTTTAACAAGACAGGTACATGGATACACTTTGAACAAAATGTGATGGACAGGTGATAGAAACGATGTCGCGGGGAAGGCCATTCCATTCTGCAGCTGCGCGGCAGAAAAAAGAAGCAGAAAAGGTTGTGGTGCCAGAACGGGGTCGGGAGACTTGTAGTGGATGGCCCGTACGGGGGGAAATGCGCGTGGCGGGAGCGATGTAAGGTGGTTGGCTGAAAGAACTGTGATAAAGCTTGTGGTAAAGTGATAGTGTAGCGATTCTGCGGCGAGACGAAAGAGTGGACAGACCAGATTCATTTTTAAGGGATGAGACGCTGATATCATATGAATAGGAAGAATGAATGAAACGAGCAGCACGATTTTGCACTGCTTCGATGGCGTTTATCAAGTAAACTTGGTGAGGGCTCCAAATGGGTGATGCGTACTCAAGTTTGGGTCGTATTAGCGATTGGTAAGCCAAAAGTTTTACGTGATAGGTCGAGTGACGCAGATGGCGTTTTAGAAATCCTAATGACCGGTTAGCCGATGAAATGATATTAGTAATATGCGTGCGCCAGGAAAGATCGGGGGTTAGTGTTACACCAAGGTATTTATAAGAGTCACTTGTTTCGACAGGTATGTTAGCGATTTCATAGGAAAATAGGAGCGGGTTTTTGCGGCGGTGAAAGGAAACTAATTTACATTTTTTAGGATTAAGGGTCATTAGCCAGCGGTTACAACAGTCTAACACTTTATTAAGGTCATTCTGTAGGGCTATTTGGTCAGAAGTGTTAGTTATTTTGCGGTAGATAACACAGTCGTCAGCGAACATGCGAATGTTGCATGGTAAATTGTTAGGCAAGTCGTTTATATATATTAGGAATAAAAGCGGGCCGAGGACAGACCCCTGCGGTACACCGGACGTTACAGGAAGCGAGTTAGACTGGACATTGTTAAGGGAAACAAATTGGGAGCGGTTAGTCAGAAATTGGGCAATCCAGTTTAGAACATCGGGTGGCAGATTCAGTTGAGAAAGCTTCATTAGTAGGCGCTTGTGGGGTACTTTATCAAACGCCTTGGTGAAGTCAAGAAAGATAGCATCTGTTTGTAGGTTAGTATCGAGGTTAGTATGCAGGTCATGAAGAAAAAGGGCTAGTTGGGTTTCGCATGAAAGGCCTTTTCGAAATCCATGTTGAGAGCGAATAAAAAAGCAGTTGGAATCAAGGAACTGCATGATTTGAGAGTATATGATATGTTCCATGAGTTTGCACAGCACACTGGTTAGTGATATGGGGCGGTAATTTAGCGGACAGTCTCTGTTACCTGATTTATGAACTGGAATGACCTTCCCACACTTCCAGTCGTAAGGCAGAATTCCTGTGGACAGGGATTGTGAAAACAGCAACAGCAAAAATTCCGCAGATATGTGCTTTGTGTTTTTTAAGAGCTTGGCATTTATTTCGTCCGTACCAGTAGAAGATGACAACTTCATTTTTTCTATTAAAGAGAGGATACCAGAGAAGTTTATGCTTATGGGCGGCATTTCAGGCAGACTAACAGAGAACAGTTCCGTACCAGTGGGGTCAGGTTCGTTCGTAAAGACCGAATGAAAGGCTACATTAAACATATTGGCACTTTCAAAACTACTTGCTTCTAGACCAGACTGATTAGTAAGAATAACAGGGGGGGTGTCATGTGGGTTTAGAACTTGCCAAAAACGTTTGGGTGAATCAGCGAGGATTTTAGGTAGTTCAGTGTGAAAGAATGAGTACTTGGCGTTGCGCACTTCTCTTAAATATGCTTTTTCTGCAATGTTGTACTTTTCCCATGCGCAAACACTGTTTCTAGTCTTCGCGGCACGAAAAAGGCGTTTCTTCTTGTTTTCAAGTGTTTTTAATGACTTCGTAAACCAGGGTTTTTGGCGGGTGGGACGGAAAGTTACCTTAGGGATGAATTCATCAGCTAACTGGTTCAGTTTGTTTTTGAAGAGTAACCAGTTTTCGTTAATAGATCGATCCCAAAAACCGTCCTGGAACGACGGAAGAAAGGCATCAAGTTCACGAATGATGGCCTCATAGTTCCCCTTATCATATAGTCGAATTGTTTTACTGCAAGCTTGACGTATTTCAGGAACAAAGTTAAAATTAGCGTGAATGACTTTGTGATCACTTATTTCATTTAGATATGTTATGGAAGACAGGCTGCCCGGATCCGTTGTTAAGATTAGGTCAAGAATATTGGCGGTATCGGAAGTGACTCGTGTAGGTTGGGATACCAGCTGAGTAAGATTAAAGTCTAGACAGACGTCAAGAAATTCGTTAGCTTCTTTTGCGTTGGGTGCAGACGAGGTTAGGTTCGTCCAATCGACGTTCGGGAAGTTAAAATCCCCAAAGAGAAGTACGCGAGCATTTGGGTATTTGTTCGAAAAATTGGTTAAAATACTGTTAAGTTCGCGAGAGAAATCTGGACTACTTTTAGGGGGCCTGTAACAAACACCTAAAAGCACAGACTGTGGTGCGGAATGACAGAGCAACCATAGGATTTCGAGGTCAGAGGCTATTTTGATAGCCGAGCATGAGAGTTGTTTGTTTACAGCAATGAGAACGCCCCCGCCACGTGTGCCGGGACGATCCTTTCTAAAGAGATTAAAGTTGGGCAAGTCGGCCAAAACTTCGCCGTCGGTGACGTCAGCAGTCAACCACGTTTCGGTTAGTATAAGTAAACTGCTACTGGATGAAGATACAAGGTTCGACACGTGGTCGCGTTTAGAAAGAAAACTGCGAATGTTAGTGAATATAACCGAAAAGCAGAGATTAGCTTTGTGACCAAGAAGATAACCATTTAACGACCTGGGGTGGGAAGGGGGTTGCTACGATTTTTCTTCGACAGTTCCGGTTGTATCGTCGAAAATGTAGCGTTTAGAGCCCATGAACAATGTTTTGTACCGTAGAAGGAACGGACCCGATTTTTCTTTAGCAAAGGCGAGAAGGTGCTTCCGTGCGTTCCGGACTAGCGGCGAGAAATCTTCCCCAATGCTAAAATCGGTATCTTTAAGTTGAGGACCATTACCAAGGACAGTTTCCTTGGTTTTGAAAGAGGTGAATTTCACTATTATGGGCCGACACCGGTCTGGAGAGTGGCGGCCAAGACGGTGGGCACGCTCAATTTCCTTTGTTTCAATAGATATTTTGAAGCGGTCCCTGCAGAACGCAGTGATTAGCTGCTCAAACTGTACGTAGGTCTCGGATGGCGTGTCGTCCGCTATTCCGTAAAACAGCAAGTTGTTCCGTCGGGAATGGTTCTCAGCGTCGTCCAGTCGAGCCTCCAGTACCGAGACCTGGCTAGCAGTCTGGGAGGTGATGGTTGTTATGGTGTCTAATTCCGTTTGTAGTGTTTGAACCTGGTTGTAGTGCGATTCTAAGTTGTCGATTCTTTTGCCTAGTGCGGAGATTGCTTTATCGGTGTTAGAGAGCTGGCATTTTAGGTTCTGCATGTCACCAATAAGCTGGGCTTGACCGGAAGACAAGCTTTTAAGTTCATTAAGAATATCTTCTAAGGTGGGGGGTCCAGGGTTAGTTTCGATGTCACCAGATAACATCAGCAGCAGAGAAAAAACAGTGGTCATACAATCAGACACGATACAAACACAGCACTGGGGGCTCGGTAGCTGAATAAGGCATCGATTGCTTGATTTTGTAGCGAAAAGGCAATACTGGCTACTGACCTGCATGACGAACAGAAGTGGGTTAGACCGTGTCGTGGCACAGCCACCGAGCCCACAGAGTGCGCCGGGCAGGCGGGGACGATTTATACACAGCGCCGCTGATGAAGTCGATGACGGTGCGGCCTTGATTGCCCTTTCGAGCGCCCAGTTTGCAGGTTCCAGCGCCGTAGAAACTGCGGTGGCCAACGCTGGGAGGAGGCGCTGGTCATCCACGGTGACAAGGCTTGCCGGGAAAGGGTTGTTCACGTGGATGGCTGATACTGGGCCCAGAAGAACGGGGACCAGCACGCAGGAGATAGCGCAGACGAAATCCTGCATGACGAACAGAAGTGGGTTAGACCGTGTCGTGGCACAGCCACCGAGCCCACGAAACGGACAACAGAATAAACGGACAACAGTTGAGCAATTTCAGGTTTGCGGACGACCTAGCAATAATGAGTGCTACTGCAGAACACCTGCTTGAATAATTAAAAGACAACGCACGGCTGTGCGGATAAAAAACCTATAAATAAATCAAAATATTAAGGGATGAGCATGCACAAATGCTCCTTTCCTCTGAGGAAACTAAATGCTACAAGAAGTAAAAAAAACGACAACCTCGCAGACTTACCCCAACAACGGGAGAGAAATCGGGCGCAGAATACGCAAACAGTCCCAAATAATGAAGGGTAACCGAGTTCTGTCACCCGAAAGATTATCTACAAGCAGTGCATCCTGCCGGCTCCGACATATAGAGCAGAAATTCGGCGCCTTACGTAACAACCAGAAAGCCAATAGGTAGGCTCAATGAGCCATGGAACAAACAATGTCAGCTATAGCACTCAGGGAACAGAAACGAGCTACATGGAATAAAGAACAGACTACAGTAGTATATATCACAGTTCAAATAAAGTAAAAGAATTGGACTTGGGCTTGCCATGTAGGGAGTGAAAACGAAATCCGGGGGACAGCTCTGGTAACAAAGTGTTTACCAAGAGATGGGCCTAGAAGGGGAAGGGAAATAATACGCGGATGGGATGAAATACGGAACTTCAGGGGTAAACTCTGTACTCGACTAGCCCAGGGTACGAGCAGTTGAAGGTCAATGGGGGAAGCCTTCGTCCTGCAGTGTACCCAGTAAGCTGATTATCATGATGATGAAATAAACACTACGCTGCAAAAACAAATGGCCACAGTTTGCTACAATAAAGGCTAAATCTGCAATTTTCGAGTGCAAGCTACTTTTTTACATTGTTATACTTTTGGGTGCAACGTAAATTAGGAGACATTTAACGCACTGTTTTATAATTTTGTAATAATAGGTGAAAAATCTCCGCAAAGCCTCTTTTCCTTTCTTTTTCCCACTATTTTTTTTGCCATATGTGCTGGCACTTTTTTGTATATCTGAGACGTGTGCTTTTTACCTTTAAGAACATTTTCTGTGTGTTTTGTGTAATGTTGCAACTGTTGTCTTATTACTTCTTTTGTTCTTTCTGCCGTGATTGCTTCTAAATTATATTTTGCTGTTAATTTCTAAGAGTTCCCCCCACAGTGCGACCCTCAGAACCTATTTCTGTATTATCAATCACGACGAACTGTACTACTGTTAGCGTTTACAATAAACTGAACTGTGACTGAAATAAATGTTATTTTGTGAGAGTTTTTTTGTAATGTTGCAATAGTCTTCAAATGATATCTTTTGTAAGTTACTTCTGTTGTGATTGCTTCTATGTAATATTTTACTGCTAATTTTTAGGACTTTCCCCACATTGCCACCCTTTGGTACCGCTTTCGGTATTATGAATCACCATAGACTGTACTATTACTACAGTTACAATAAACTGAACTGAACTGAAATAAATGTCAGCAATGATACTAAGATTTTCAATTTATTATGAGCACTGTGCGAGGCGGCTGGCTTTTGTGTCGTGATCTGCACTATTTTCTCAGTTGTTTGATTCCGGTAGTCGGGGTAATAAAATGTTTTGTCTTCTTCAGAATAGTTTTTCTGGGTTTGCATTCTGCGCTATGGTATTAAAAAACAAGCTGGGAACTGTCACTGATAACTTGAGTATATTGCCGGTGGACTTCCAGGAAACGTAATAAATGCATTCTATCTAAAGTGTTTTATATGTGCGGAAGCAATTATAACAACTTTTTTAGGAATGAAATTAGGAATGAAATACTTGTATTCTCCGGGGTAAACTTTCAACTCCGTGCCCTTTTCATAAATAAAAGCTAGATTTGTAATACAATTTTCTATTTATTAGGTAAATAAAAACCATAAAGAATGCCTCTAAATAATCAATAGCGCCTATAAGCCTGTTTTCTGGCAAAAAAACTGTTGCAGAAAATACACGAGCGTCTGGCCCTCTTTTTCGTATGTATGTATTTGAATCTGAATGTATTTGAATCTGTGCATAGCAGTGTCATTGCACTGCCTGTATTGATGTCCGCTTTTGGCACATATTTATTAGTTGCTATCGGGCGTGGTAGAAAAGCAGCCTGAAGTAAATGCGTCGACTAAATTGTAACTTTTCTAGCAGTAACCTAAGGCGTAGATCAAAGAAGAAACCAATGTTTTTCTAAAAATACTAGAATTAGTACAGTTAACATCCGTATGACACAACTACATTCTGCAAATTTTGTATAAAAATAAAACCCTTAAAAGTGTTGAGCCCTTAGACACATTTTGGCAGCCGAAGCAGCACCCATCGTGCACGGACTCACGCTCGTCTTCTGTGTTTAGCACAGATAACGCAGAGACAGCCAGAAATTCGGTCCCTGCCTGGATTCCCACAACGCATGTCCGTCAACTCGACTGAGTATTTGGCGCCCGTGACCAGCTGCCACTACCGCACCGCGGCCACCGTCAGGTGATAGGCGCTACTGTCGCCGATAAAGCTTATCAGTTGTCCCACCCGGAGCGGCCCCTCACTTTTTGGCAGCAGCAGCAGCACCCATAATGCACGGACTCACGCTCGTATGCTGTGTGTTGGACAGGTTAGTTTTCTTTCTGAACAAATTTTTCTCCATAACTTTTGATGTTTCCACTGCCTCTACTCCTGGCAACGTGTTATTATGTCATCTGATGGGCAATGCTCCGCATTCCACACGTGCTTCTCTGCTCCCGAGTGCACAGTTCAGTGCAGTGGCTTTTCTTGAAAATACCACACGGGAAGTAGTTTGGGAGTATCGCAAAACGCAATCAAAACAAAAGGAGAGGCATACCGGCTAGCTTGGCGCTGTCCCACTTGCAGGACAAACAAACTACGTCACCAAGTTAAGAAACCAAACGAAGATTTTGAAACACAAGATGTACCACTTCTGTTAGTTACGAATAACGACAAACTTACCACTGTCTGCCTTTCAGAGATGTCGTGGAAGGTAGTGATGATTAATTAAAGTTCTGGAGCGAGCAGTATGATGACTTACTACACCGGGTCGAGCAGAATGAGCATCATATCAAAGAACTCGGGCGCCGGACAGAACAGCTTGACACCCAGAACAGTAATGTCTGTGAATGGAAGCTGAAATGAACAATCTGGAATCAGAAGCCGGGGTCTAAATCTAGCATTCCATGGCAGCATGCCTACGGAAAACGAAGATATACTGAACGTTGAGCTTCCACCCCTTCCAAACGATGCCTTGGCAGCGATTCATCGTGTTCCATCAAATAAAGGAAAAAAAAACGGGCATATTCTGCCATTTTGCAAGGCAGGCAGATAGGGACAGGTGGTGTAAAAACAGAAACAAACTTCGCGGCGAGTGATGATCAAGTGTACATACTCGAGAACCTGACTAAACGAACTCTTGCTTTCCTTCACGGAGCAAAAGCTGGGCAAAGGATGCAAACTTCAACCACGCATGGCACAACAACGGCCAAGTTGCTGTTCGTAAAGAAGATAAAGATAAGGCTGTGGTTGTCACATGCATAAGCTACCTGAAAAAACTAAGGTAAACACCGCAACAACAAAGCCATAACCATGAACCGTAAAAATACCGTGTCTTATGTATTACCATGTGCATTTAAAAACCACATAGGAAAGGTATTCATAAAATCCTTCAATTGTTTCCACTTGAACTTACGGTCGGTGCGAAATAAGAAATCAGATCTGTCGTTATATCTTGAACAAATCAAGCAATCGTTCGATGCAATATTGATAACCGAAACCTGGTCCACTGATTACACTGCCGTTTTTCGCATTCCATCGAACAACACTTTCTACTTAAACCGTTACAAAAGCCGCGGTGGTTGCACATGCATTTTAGAAAAAAAGAATTTACTTGCGAACTTCTACAAGAGTTCTCTGCAAGTACAAACGATTGTGAAATAATGACATAGAAGTAGAAAACACTGTTATAAGAGTCTGCTACCGTCCTCGAAGTGGCTTTGTGTCAATTTTTCTAGATAACCTAGAAGAATGGTTTGAATTTTCTATTCGAAATCGTCTCTCTTTTACAGGTGGGGTCACCTAAATAGAGATACACTGAAACATGATGCCATGGCACGCATGCTAATGTTCTGCTGAAGGTTTACGGTCTTATAAACGTAATATGTGTACCCAAAAGAGTGACCGCTGAGTCATCATCCCTTATTGATATGTTTTTACCAATTTAGACATTGATAAGATCAAAGCTGGTGTCTCGACGTGTGACATTAGCGATCACTTGCCGATATTCATTTTCAGTAAACAAAATGTGCGGAAGGTACGGCAGCCAATACAAAAAGGGCCAAAAGTTTCGGAACGTGCCTTGTTGACGTTTCGAGAAAGAATAGAGTTAGTGAATTGGTATGATGTATTGTCTTGTAATGTCGCAAACTGTTCCTATGAAACATTTCTCGTCATTTTGAGCTCTATCTATAAGTCTTGCTTTCCTTATATGCATAAATAAAGGCGTAAAAGGATACGGAAACCATGGGTTAGCCTCGAGCTTAGGAAAAGAATACAAGAAAAAAACAAGCTATACAGGCGATTTATTAAAAGCAAAGACCCAAACGTATTTCGACATTTCAAAAATATTCGAAAACGCCTCTTAAAAAAGCGAGGCGAGACTATAAGTGTAAACAAATTTAATCTGCTGACGAGCGCGCCAGTCTTATCTGGAAACAATTACACTCGATCTTAAAATGTAGCATCCCCCCTGATCAATTGAGTAAAGTAATTGTGAACGACTTACAGCTGACAGGGAAGTCTGTGGGATACGCGTTTATTCAATACTTTGTAGGTGTTTCACACCCTGCTACAGTGCAGAATGACTTTGAAAATATTGCCCATGACAGGAGTTCTATATTCCTTAAATAAGTTATTGAGGCTGAAGTATTCAATATAATTCATAACTTAAAAACCAGTGCGGGTAAAGACAAGTTAAACCCATTAAGTACATATCCGATTAGCTTGCCGCTATACTTAACCACATTTTTACCTGTGTTTGTGGCAGCTGATTTTACCTGGTAAAATGCAAGTAACCCATGTAACAGCCTTACACAAAAAAGGAAACAAAAATGACATGCAACTTACCGTCCCAAGTATATACTGCCGGGCATGTCAAAAGTGCTAGAAAAAGTTATTTTACTTGGTCTTACAGATTTTGAAGAGAAACACAGTCTCTAAAACTGCCCGCAGTTGGTCTTCCGCAATGGACTTAGTACGAAGTTCGCATTGCTAAAACAAAAAGAGTCAATTTAGGCAGCGCTTAAAGAAGGAGAGTTCGTACTTGGGCTGTTTATTGGTTGCTCTAAGGTTTTGATCACAAAAATCACCAAATTTTAATTATAAGTTTGATCCTTATGGTTTTTGAGGCAATGCGTGCACATCATTATGTCTTATCTGGAACACTGGAAACAAATAGTTCACCTCGACGACTGTTTTTCCGATCTACTGCCTTTATCTGCTGGTGTACCACAAGGAAGTATCTTGGGACCACTTCTTTTTAATATCTATAATAATGACGTGATCAGCATTAGCCCGAGCGCTAAATGTATGATTTCTGCTGACGACCCCAGCATGTTTTTAGGAGGAAATTCGGCAGAGAATTTAGTTGGCGAACCAAATTTTGTATTAGAAAATCTAAATACCTCAACTGAGAAATAGCCACCCCAAAATAAACACTACAAAAACCATATATGTAATGTTCAGAAGTAAAAAAAGAAGGTAACATTAACGCAACAAATACTGCTGAATTCGAACCGGGTTGATATTAAAGCACTAGGGGTGCTGTTCCAGGAAAACCTTTCTTGAAACGAGCACATCCACACAATATCAAGTAGTTTTCTCAAATAGTGAGGCTAGTTTACCGCATTCGCCTGATCATTTGGAGACATATAATGATATTAATTTAAAACTTTATTTTCCTTAAGAATAAACTACTGCCATTTTGTTTGGGCACCCACTAGTCAAGAAAGCATACAAAAAATTTATTCTCTAGAAAAAGCTTTCTACGTGCTGTAGAGGACGTCCCTTCACATTATCACACCTGCCGGTTGTTTAAAATGTACAATGTAATGCCTTCTGAGAAGATGTACAACGTTTGAATAACGAAAGCCTATAAACAAGAAATCAAGAGGGGACATGTATTCTTGACTGCAGTTGCCAACCTTAAAAGAAACTCTGAGCCTTAATAAACGCGAAACTGCAAAATTTGGAAAGTTAAAGTTTGTAGATCAACATATGGGCGACATATCTTTGGAAACAGGCTTCCGAGGCTACTAAATGCTTTACACAAACTTAATCTATATGCATGTATTATGAAGGTAATCTCTATGTAAAGGGTTTTTAGTACATCCGTCGGTGTACGTTTTCTTTTTTGTATGGTTGAAACGCGAGACATGGGTATTTGTAGTGGGCTCACATTTTACTTGGGGTTCTGTATTAAGTGAATATCTGTTCAGTACATATTTTTTCTTTTTTATTTTCTTTCTTTTGTTATTATTATTGTGGTTGTTGTTTTACACTCTTCCAATGGCGCAAGAAATGCCGTGTTTCGACGCGGCTTAATTTTTATGTACTGTATAACACTGCTTTACGCCTGTGCGAAAACGGGGACCCGCGGCTTCGTCAAGCTGTCCTTGAGATGGGTTTTTCAACCGGCCTCAATCATTGTTTACTATGTTCATGATGTCAATAATGTTCATTGTGCATTGTTTATTGTTTAGTGTGATATGTTTCGGCTTGCCCCAGATTTGATACCACAGACGTTTTAGGACTATACCTCTGGTCAACCATGCATACAGTAGAAACCAACTTACATAACACTAAAATGAAAAAAAAAGGTAGTTGCAGTTTTCATTCAAAAAAATGTGAAGGCATTTTTACGATCACTTCTAGCCACTAACCATTAAAGGTTTTATAGCAGCTGATCATCTATTCAGTGCATTCAGGGGGAAAAAACCGTGGTACGGAGAATAACTGCGCCATCCACTAAAGGGTGATAAAAAAGATTTTATAATAAATTCTTGCACGGGCATTCAATCTGGCAAAGCGCGAGTAAATAAACGTATAAGGGTTAAAAAGACTCGAAATGCCTAACCACGCCTTGCCGGAGACTGAATATGAGAAGTTACCTCACTTATGGTGGTATTTTCTCCAAATAATGAAACCACAGCTGGAGTATCGTATATATTCGATGATATTCTAATTGCTCAACGAAACTAGAATGAAACACGTATCTCTTTGTACGACAACAAATCTCTAAACTCGCGAGTGTTTAGAGCGACAACACACAGAAGTTGCTTTCCCCATCTCCGTTTATCGAAAAAAACACTGACTTGCTTTGAAATTGCATTTGATAACGTTATTCACGTGTAAAAATATAAAGTGTGTGAGCCACCGTCATAGTAAGTGTGACCATGGTTATGAAATTGCACAGTGAACATATAGAGTATTCAGTGGTACATATATAAAGTATCGTCATTTATACACAACTAAAAAAGAAAACTTGCATAGCTGTCAGCAAATTATTTCGAAAAACCTAGAATACATGTGAAGAACAATAACAGTGACATTCACTTAGGTATCAGCAACATGGAGGCGTCCATGCAATCAAGGCTAGTCGGGGTGACGAGATGTAGTAAACGCCTTTGTTAGTTTGGTTACGAATGTTTCCATTTTCGCGTATACAACTGCACCAAAGGCTGTTTCTTTTGTGCCGCAAAGAGAGGACACCTCTGTCAAATAAATTATACAAAAAAACACCGATGATACTTTCCCCGGACTTACGACGACCCGCTTCCTTTGACGGATCACCGCGGACCTGGCAAACAACCCATGGAAACAATACATTAAAAACCACGATTATATGACGCTTGGGTGCACACCAGCCGCTTTGTACGATGGACCGTGTCGCGAATACACCGGCGCTTTTCCAATACTTTAAACATCTTCGCCGCCCCTTCTGACCATTATTCTTAATCCTCGTTCGACGCTGCTTGATGTGCAAAGGTGTGGAGGTTGGTCAGACCTATTACTGAACAGACGCAAGCAAGCAGGCGGGTACTCGTGAGCGGGAGTTGCGACAGCCCCACGAGGCAGCCATACGGCAACGAGTGAACCACGAGAAATTAATGTTCAGGTGGCGCATGGCGCGTGAATGTGGGGCTCCTGTAAAGCCGCCGATGAACGCGGAAACTCATACGAAGCAGACCCACGGCGATGACCGGACACCGCTTTCCACGACCGCTTGTTCGAAGCTATTTCCTTGCGCGACTGTCTTTGTCCCTTTATCTATGATATCTGCTTGTCAAAAGCAGCGATGTCACTCCGTTATTTTCTTTTCAAGAGTGGCTTAATTCACGCGCCTCCGCTGCGAGGGTGCAACAAAGTACAGGGCGCGATGAGGGAGACACGTACCCGTGGACATTGCCCTTTTTGGTCCCTCGCTGGCCACCACTGGAAGACACGGGTACCAGCGCGGGTGCAGTCTCCGACATCGCCCGGAAGTGTCACCTTGTGGCGCGTTTTTCAGGTCCGGACGAGCCCGCCGACACGTCCACGCGCTCCCGCATCCCCACGACCAGAGGCTCTCCTCACGTCATGCTACATCCTACCTCGCCTCGCCGACTGGTGTCGCTAGTGCGCAGGAAGAACTGGTTCTCGGATAAGGCAGAGGGAAAAGGGTCCACTCCACCCCGGCGAAAACAACCTTAGCTGTTGCTGACGTTATCCTGTCGCGCGAGCGAGGCGCGCTCTGCAACGCCGTCAGCGATGGAATGCTACCCAGAAAAGTGATCGCGTAATGTTGCGATACACACACACATATATATATATATATATATATATATATATATATAGATCATGAGGTTCGATGGGCCAGTATGAAAATAGCGAAAGAAGTCGACTGACACGTTTCCCGTTTTTGTTGCCAACAGTTTCGGAGTTAGAAACTCCTTCTTCAGGGCTGTATTTTAATTTCTCACATTACGCCTTTATACAAAACCTTCTGCGAGGGAGGGTTACTTCCGTCATCCCTGCTAGAGAGGTTACGGGTGAGGGGTGCTTCAAACAGTTTGAGCAAGTGAGGCATTCCGATTGGGTAAAAAGGTGGAAAGTGAGGGAAGGGGAAAGAACACAGACGAAAAGGCAGCCCGAAAACATGTAACAGGAGGCACACAAGCAAATACAATATCAAAAACAAGAGTGAGTCCTGCGCGCTCCGCAAAGGGTGTAACAGTAGTCAGCGGGAAGTGAAAAGGGGCAAAAAGGGGGGGGGGATGAAAGGAGACGGACATAAGATGCCGGCACAGGCAATAGATCTTCGATTGGGTCATACTGCAAGGCCCTATGCATGCACGGCCCGCAGAGTCGACACATGGTCCCCGCGCCATACTCGGAATTTCCTGTCCCATTTTTGCTTTTGTTTTACTACTGGTTAAATCTACAGCAGCTCTCGTCTTGGCGCCACTTCGATGAAACCGAGTGGTGCAGCAAAGCTTTGCTACGCGGCCAGCGAGCCGCGGAACAAGTAACACTGGGATTTGGTTTCGTTTACAGCGCATTCTTCGGCCGTTTGTCTATCAGTGGTGCGGCTGTCATAATTGAGGCCGCTGTGCGTCGGCGGGCCCGCGTGGTGCGCTCACAGCTGTTCAAGGTCACTGATGAGACGGTGGGTGGTGGTTGTCGAATGGGCGGGGAAGGGGGGGGGGATTTACCCGTTTGTTTCGCTTGACTTGGTCCCTAAAGCGGCGTTTCCTTTTTTCCTTCTTGCTTTCTTTTTAAGTTCTATGCATGGTCCCGGTTCCGCGATCACCCCCTCCATTGCTCGCAAGGTCCCGATATTTCCGTCTAAGGCGCAGCTTTTTGTCGCAAGAATGAGAGGCGGCCCGGGTCCTCATTGATGCCATGGGTGAATGCCTGGAATTTATGTATAAAGTAGGACTCCCTTTGCTCGCGTTCGACGGAAGAGCGGAAGCCGGACAGCAGGAGAGTGATTCTGATATGCTCAATGGAATGGTCCGGCAGGCGCATATGTTTGGAAAATGGTGGATCCGGCTGTGAGGTGACGTGGGATTTGTGGTTGTTGAATCTGATTCTCGAATGCATTAAATGCATTCTCGGTCTGGCCACTATATTCATTGCCACACATTTTGCAGTGCAGTCGGTATACGACGTTACTGGAATCACAGTAGAGGCTTTCTTTTATTCGGAAGGAAAATTTGGAAAAGTTAGATTTTGCCGTGTCGATTTAGGTGATGAGGGGACATATTTTGCAGCCCGTTTTCCCGCATGGGCGGCAGCCTGAGTGTTGTTTCGTGATCCCTATTTTAGCCTTAACAAGCATATCTCTTAAGTTCTTGTCTTTACGATACACTGCATGGGGTGGTTAGGGGAAGATAGCTGACAGGTGCTCACTTTGTCTGATCATGTTGAAATGCTTGCACAGTATGTTGTTTACTCGTGGCATGTTCCCACCGTATGTTGATATCAGGTTGGTCTGGGGTGTTTCCTTTTTTGTGAATTGGCTTGTGGCAATGCTGAATGGCGGTCTGTTTGGCGGGCCCGGTCGATTGCGTCATCAATTATATTTTCTGGGTAATTTTGATTCAGTTGGATGTTCTTTAGATTTTGCAAGTTTCTGTCAAATTCTTGGAAATCAGAACAGATTCGGCGGTATCTGTATGCCTGCGAGTATGGATATTTCCAACTTTGCAATGTAGTGGGTGGTTGCTGTCAAAATGCAGGGACTGTTGGCGATCCGTGGGTTTTTTGTAGACGGTGGTCGCGAGGGAGTTGCCATGTACCTGAAGGGTTACGTCCAACTCCCTCATAATAGGAAACGAGGCGCTCGTTGAAATAAGATAGACCTGATGGTTGGCAGTCAAGAAAACCTCGGAAAGCAAAGGATGTGGTAGGTCACTTAAAGAGATAAAGAATTTGGAAAGAAAGAAAGTGGAGAAAAAATGCCCGCCAGGTGGGATCCGAACCCATGACCTCCAGAATACCGGTCTTGTGTGATTACCACTACGCTACCAGCAGGGCGATCTTCACATCCACTTTCTGGGTATTTATGTTAGGGTATTTTGCTTCCTGTGCTTGGGGGTGGTAGCCAGCGCCACTCGGACTACGCGGTTTGAAGGGGACCTTCTCTTTAACCCCCGGCCTGTGACTCGAGTGTCTACGACCTTTCATGAGTGGTCGACCAGCGTTGAACCCTCTTAAGCTTCCTCTGGCGCCAAGACTGCCAGAACACAGGCCCTCGCTATGCATGTAGCGAATAATAACAGGAAATGAGGCGCTCGTTGAAATAAGACAGGAATAATGGTTGGCTGTCAAGAAAACCTCGGAAAGCAAAGGGAAAGATGTGGTAGATCATTGAAATAGATAAAGTATTTTGAAAAAAAGAAAGAAAGTAGAATATATATAAATATATATATATATATTGTAGCAAGGATAACGAGCAGCTCTTGCAACGCCATCAGCTTATCCGGGTATGCGCCACATCAAGAAAGAGTGCCATGCGATCGTGGCCAATCTATGCACGACGGTATGTGCGCACGCTGGTAGCAGTGGAAGAAGAAGTACGGCAGGAGGTTCTTGGCGCGTGTGTGCGGCCATCGTCTGTATGATTGTACCTGCGCTCGCCTTGCTACTGCTCCTGCCAATAAACAACGTTCGGTCTACTACCAGAGGGTCAACTATATTCCTTACAAGTGGTGGAGGTCAGGTGTTTTGGTCCCATCCTGGAGCTACGCAACCGAACGCTGTCCACGATGAACCACGACTCCGTCCAGCAGCCTTCATCGGCGGCACCAACCGTCATCTGCTCGGGTACACTGCGCGAGCGGGATCCACCCAAGATCAATGGCACCGACGGAAATGATGCTAAGGACTGGCGTTCCATGTACGAACGTGTGAGTAACCATAACCGATGGGATGATAAGAAGAAATTGATCAATGTCCCCTTCTCTTTCACCGGCCTCGTTGAAACGTGGTGGAATGATAACGAATCCCGCACCAAGACGTGGTCCTCTTTCCGCTGTAACTTCATAGAAGTCTTCGGGCGCCCTACGGTTAGGAAGCTTCAAGCCGAGCAGCGCTTACGTGTGCGAGGACAGCAGGCTGGGAAGGCGTTCACTAGCTATATAGAGGATGTCATCGACCTGTCCAAACGCGTCGATCCCTCCATGACATAAACCGAGAAGTTCCGACACATCTTAAAGGGAGTCGATGACGACGCCTTGCCGATGTTACTATCCAAGGACCCCCGAACTGCCTCTGACATCGCCCGCCTTTGCCAGAGTTTCGACGACCTGTGCAAGCAGCGAGCCCTCACACGGCAAGCTTGTGCTCGGGAGCAGCCCGTATCAAGTGTGGAGGCAGTATATGAAGGGTACCCTGCGCGGTTTGCGCGAATCAAAGATTCCATTCGGGAAGAGGTGGCCCGCCAAGTCTCCCTCCTGCACTACATCTCAGACCCGTCTTCCACCCTGGCGCCTTCGCTTCAAAATGTCATCAAGGAAGAGGTCGCTGAATCACTACCATCCGCTCAGCATAACCTGCTCGTAGCTGCAACCCCTGACTTACGCCTCCGTAGCAGGACGGCCATCGCACCAGCCTGTTTCGTTTTCTCGCCGACGTGTTGTATGCCCACCTGCCGATTCCTTTCCTGCCGCTTCCTTTCCACCAGCGCCCCGTGCTCCAGCTTTATTACCAGCACGACCGCCGGTAACCCCGGTGAGCAGTCCCCAGCGAAAGGGTGCGTGGCGCACGCAGGACAATCGTCCGATTTGTTTTGCATGTGGCACGCCAGGGCATGTCGCTCGCTACTGTCGCTGCCGCAAATTGCCGCCCGCCGCCAGCTATCCCCAGGCGCCTTTTTACGCCACCCCTTACATTTGGCCGCATGCTGCTCAACCAGCGTCTCCCATGCGTAGCCGCCCTACTAATGCCGAAGGAGAAAAATAAAAGCCACAGTTCCGGAGGCAAGAACTGCGTCGCCATCGAATCCTTGAAGTCCTCATTTCTCTCCTAAAAATGTTATCGACGTAATTGTGGAAGGTGTCCCTACCATTTCTCTCATCGACACTGGAGCCGTTGTTTCGATCATCCACGCCGACCTCTGCAGTTCTATTCGAAAAGCCATGACGCGTCTTTCTGGGCTCTCGCTACGCACCGCGAGTTCACAGCCAATGAAGCCGCTAGCCGCTTGCACAGCTCGTGTCGTCATCCAGAACAATTCCTACACCATTGAATTCATCGTGCTGCCAGCTTGCTCTCAGGACATCATCCTCGGATGGGACTTTCTTGCCCCAGAATAACGCTATCATTAAGTGTTCCCGTGCTGAAGTCGAGCTTTTTTCTGTTCTTTTCGACGGTTCCTGTAATGACGCTACAAAATTACTCGTCGTTCAACACATCGACGTCCCGCCCAGCTTTTCCGTCATCGTGCCCCTGTGCTGTACCTCTGTCCCCGACGCCACTGTTTTGTTTACGCCTTCTGTCATTTTCTTTCGCCGCAAATGCCTTCCGCTACCTTCTGCCGTTTTGACTGTGCGTGATGGCGCCACCACTATGTTGGTGACCAATCCGTCAGCGACCCCGTGCGTTCTTCTACAGTGAGAAACACTTGGCTTCGCAGAGCTTGTAGATGCTCGTCTAGTTGTTGACGTACGATGTGATCTTTCTCATGTTGAGATCAGTGAACTGAGTGCTTCTCTATGTTCGCCCGGGCTATTGCCATCCGATGCCTTTCCCCACTGCATCGACGCCAATCTGGATGCAACCCAGCGAGAACGTATTACTTTATTGCTTTCTAAGTTTCCTTCTTCCTTTGATTGCACGCAAACCTCGCTGGGCAGCACGTCTACGGTTACGCACTCAGTCGACACAGGATCACATGCTCCACTTCGACAGCGCCGATATCGTGTGTCTCCGACAGAGCGGCGAACCATTGAAGACCACGTCACAGATATGCTTCAACGAGGTGTTATTCGTCCCTCGAAGAGTGCGTGGGCTTCACCAGGGGTTCTGGTTAAGAAGAACGACGGCTCTATTCGGTTTTGCGTTGATTATCGCCGCTTGAATACCATCACAAGAAAAAACGTGTACCATCTTCCGCGTATCGACTATGCGCTGGACTGTCTGCAGGGAGCGGAATTTTTCTCGTCACTCGACTTACGCTCCGGGTACTGCCAATTTCTCATGGTCGAGGCTGATCGCGCAAAGACGGCATTTGTAACCCCAGATGGCCTTTACGAATTTAACGTCATACCGTCGTGGCTTTGCAACGCCACCGCCACGTTGGAAAGAATGATGGACAGTCTCCTCCAAGGCCTCAAGTGGAAGACGTGCCTCTGTTACCTGGACGACGTAGCCGTTTTCAATCCCGATTTCGAGACGCACCTGATTCGCCTAGAACAAGCCCTGACTTGCCTTGCGAACGCTGGGCTGCAGCTAAACCTCAAAAAATGCCGCTTCGCCGCACGCAAGCTTACCATCCTGGGTCATGTCGTTTCCATAGACGGCATCAGCCTTGACGCAACAAATCTTCGAGCCATTGCAGAGTTCCCGAAGCCGACCACACTGAAGGCGCTTAGGAGCTTCATTGGCCTCTGTTCTTATTTTCGACGGTTTGTTCGCCACTTCGCGACCATCATTTCGCTTCTTACCAAGTTCCTCGGTAACGACAGCGGCATTTCTGCTTGGTCACCATCCTGCGAGGAGGCGTTTACGACACTGCGTCGTTGGTTGACATCCCCGCCTATATTACGGCATTTCGAAACGTCGGCCCCCACGGAAGTGCACACTGATGCGAGTGGGATTGGCCTCGGTGCCCTGCTCGCTCGGGGTTGTACGGCCGCCCATTTGACGTGGTGACCGATCAGCACGCGCTTTGTTGGCTCGCCTCCCTGAAGGATCCTTCAGGTCGTCTTGGGCGGTGGGCTCTTCGCCTGCAAGAATATGATATCCGCGTGGTTTACCGTTCCGGCCGTAAGCATTCGGATGCTGACGCACTCTCCCGCTCTCCAATCCCGGCTGACGTGTCTCACCTTGCCACAGTGGACTGTAGCTTGTCGTCGCTCAGTGTCACCAACATTACTGCCGAGCAGCGTAAGGACCCATGGATAGCTTCCATCATCGGCGTCCTGTCTGGTCCTTCAGCTACTGGTACACCCAGAGCACTGCGGCGACAAGCCTCTCACTACCAACTGCGTGAAGAGCTCCTTTATCATCGGAGTTACAACTCGGACGGTCGCAAGTGGCGTTCGGTTATCCCACGCCATCTGCGTGCCGACATTTGCTCCGCCTTTAATGCCGACCAGAGTTGCGCGCACGCTGGCGTCCTGAAAACGTACGAGCCCCTACACCTACGTTACTATTGGAGGGGCATGCATGTATACCTACGTGAGGAAGTGCGTGCGCTTATGTCCGGAGTGTCAGCGTCGCAAATCACCGCCTACTTGCTCTACAGCCCCGTTGCAACCACTACCGTGCCCCTCCAAAACATTTCATCGCGTTAGAATCGATCTGTACGGGCCCCTGCCTTTAACGGCTGCCGGTAACCGGTGGATAATTGTAGCGGTCGACCACCTCACAAGGAACGCCGAAACAGCTGCCTTGCCGGCATCCATGGCTCGTGACGTCGCCAGTTTTCTCTTGCGTCACTTTGTACTTCGTTACAGAGCGCCTCGGGAACTTATGAGTGATCGTGGCCGCGTTTTCCTATCGGACGTTATGAAAGCTCTACTCGCCGAATGCCACGTTGTTCACCGCACGAGCTCCTCGTACCACCCGCAAGCCAATGGGCTCACAGAGCGCTTCAACCGCACCCTGGGAGATCTGCTATCAATGTACGTGTCGTCAGATCACTCCAATTGGAACTCGTACTTCCGTTCATAACGTATGCATACAACACGGCTACGCAGACAACGACAGGATTTTCTCCGTTTTTCCTACTTCATGGACACGAGCCGACCTGTACACTGTATACCATTCTGCCTAGCAATCCTGACGCCACAGAATTTAAACCGGTTTCGCCACTAGCGCAGCAAGCCGAAGGGTGTCGCCAACTCGCCCGTTCCTTTACAACTGCAGATCAACAGTGCCAGAAGCATCGCCGTGACGAGTTCACCACCCCTCCGACATTTGAACCCGGCTCACATGTCTGGCTTTGGGTGCCCTGCCCAACACCGGGTTTCTCCTCAAAACTTGTCGCCAAATATCATGACCCTTACAAAGTCATCGCCCGCACTTCGCCCGTGAACTACATTGTGGAACCAGTCACCCCCTCCTCTGATCTTCGCCGCTGGGGGCGTAAAACAGTCCACGTTCAACGACTGAAGCCCTACTACGACCCCCTGGTGTCGTCCTCACCTTAAGTCGCCAGGTTGGCTCCTGTTCACCGGGGGCGATTGTAGCAAGCATAACGAGCAGCTGTTGTAACGCCATCAGCTTATCCGGGTATGCGCCACACCACGAAAGAGTGCCATGTGATCGTGGCCAATCAATGCACGACCGTATGCGCGCACGCTGGTAGCAGTGGAAAAAGAAGTACGGCAGAAGGTGCTTGGCGCGTGTGTTCGGCCGTCGTCTGTACGCTTGTACCTGCGCTCGCCTTGCTTCTGCTCCTGCCAATAAACAACGTGCGGTCTACTTCCGGACGTCAACTATATATATTCCTTACAATATATATATATATATATATATATATATATATATATATATATATATATATATATATATTTATATATATAGTAAGGAAATGAAGGGCTCGTTGAGGAAATACAGAAAGATAGGCCAGCAGTCTACAATGCCAAAGGAGGCATAGGGGTGTGGTTAGGCTCTTTTCTTTTTACTACGGTTATTGAAGTAAACATTTTTTTTAATATACAGAAGAAAGAAAGAAAGAAAAACACGCGCCCAGAGTGGGGACCGAACCCACGCCTTTCGATTACATGTCGAATGCCTTATCAATTCGGGTATCTGGGCGACTGTGTCCTCCTTCACTTTCTGGGCTATTTATATTTAGTAGAAGTGTATCTGACACTGAGAGTGGTAGCCAGCGCCACTCTGACTACACGGAGAGAAGGGGACCTTCTTTTCAACCCCCAGGGCGTGACTCCAACGTCTACAGCCTGCCATGAGCGGGTAACTGGCGGGAAGCCCTCTTATGCTACCTAGGCATCAAGACTGCCTGAACCGAGACCCTCGCTAGGCTTTCGCTGAATAATATAGTAAGGAAATAAGGGGCTCGTTGAGGAAATACAGAAAGATAGGTCAGCAGTCTACAATACCAAAGGAGGCATAGGGGTATGGTTAGGCTCTTTTCTTTTTTACTACGGTTAATAAAGTAAACATTTTTTTAATATACAGAAGAAAGAAAGAAAGAAAAACACGCGCCCAGAGTGGGGACCGAACCCACGCCTTTCGATTACATGTCGAATGCCTTACCAATTCGGCTATCTGGGCAAACTGTGTCCCCCTTCACTTTCTGGGCTATTTATATTTAGTAGAAGTGTATCTGACACTGAGGTTGGTAGCCAGCGCCACTCTGCGCCAGCCGAATTGTAGTCGAATGTGACTAGAGGAAGAATTCGATGCCAGTTGGTGCGGTCCGGGTTAATATACTTGGATAGCATGTTGGAGAGTGCACTATGAAATCATTCGGTGATCCGTTGGTTTGATGTGCACCGTGGCGCAACATGATGTTCTGAAGTACAAAATCTGCCATTTCTTGAGCGCATCCAGATCGCTTAGGTAATGTTTCCGCGTACCTGGCCAAATGGTCGACCACCGTTGCAATCCAGCGGTAGCCGGTGGGTGTGCGTGGCAGTGGTCCATACACATCAATCCCCACCGTGTCAAAAGCAGAACGCGGACAGGCAACTGCTTGTAAAAAACCACCTGGGGAAGGTGTCCTGCGTTTTCTGTGTTGGCATTTGACACACGATAAATGTATTTTGAACACTTGTAGACATCCCATGCCAGAAAAAAAACGACTACGGATTCAGTCGTACGTTTTCTGAAAACCCAGCGGTCGAATGGTCGCGTCGTCGTAGGATGCCTCTAAAATGACTGGCCTGAGCAACCGAGGCAAAACAGTGAATCATCGACTGCCTGAAAGGTGTGATGGCTGTAACGGCAGACAACTCCACTTACGAGCTGAAACTTCTTCAGCTGCCGGTGTAAGTGGCTGTTGAGTGGCTGCAGGGTGCCTTCAATTATTTGTATGATTCCGTGTGTGGGATCGTTGGAGCACTGTCGTTACAATCGCAAAGGATGGGGCTCGATGTGAGGGCATCATTTAGGGCCTAAAAAGCCAGTTCGCAATCTTGTGCCCAAACAAAAAGGATGCGCGGGCGTAAATGGCGATGTAGAGGGGAAGCAATCATTGCAAAATATTGTATTAATCTGCGGAAGTATGATGCGATTCCGATGAAGCTGTAGAGTTCTTTTTGGTGTTGTGGACAGGGAAAATTTAAAACTGCTGAAATCTCTGGGTGAGGTTGAATTTATTTTTCGCTGATTACGTGGCCTAATAGTTTGATAGATTTGCGGGCGTATGTGCATTTTTTTGTGTTTTTATGCAGTACCGCATTAGGAAGACAACTAAGTAATTCGTCCAGATGGCGTAAGTGTTGGTGAAATGTACCTGTGGAAACAACAATGTCGCCCAGGTAGCAGAGACGTGTTTTTCACTTAAAACCACGAAGCACGGTGGTAATCATTCGTTCAAACGTGGCAGGCTCACTACAACACCCAAATGGCATCACGTTGAACTCGAAAAGCCCGTCTGGGGTGGAAAACGCTGTCTTCCCTTTGTCAACCTTAGCCATTGGGATCTGCCATTATGCCGAGGGTAAGTCAAGACTCGAGAAGTACTCCGCTCATTGGAGACTGTCCAAACATTGTCGATGCGGGGAAGTGGATAAGCGTCTTTCCGAGTGATCTTATTTATGGCATGGTAGTCGACACAAAAGCGTACTGACCAATCCTTCTTCTCGACTACCACAAATGAGGATGACCAAGAGCTCGACGATGGGCGGATAAGGTCGCGCTTGAGCATCTCAGCCACCTTCTCTTCAATCGCTCAGCCATCTGTATCAATTCGGTGGGTGGTCACAGTCGTTCGTTTTAGAATGTTAGCAACCACGTCAAAGGAGCCAAGGAGCTGTTCAGTTTGCTGAGATTTAAGGTAGGGGCTGAAAGTTGCAGCAATACTGCACACACCACCGGAAGAAGCGAGGTCACTGGCACGCGAAGGTGGTACTGCGTTGGACGGAACAAAAACAGGCTCGCTGTCAACCACAGCAGCGACGGTCATGCCACAACAAAATTGGCTGTGTGGTGGTGTTCCGAGCGGCCAGAGCTGCAGATTCTTGCGAAAAACGAAGGAGGCATGTGGACTTAGCATACCGCTTGATAAAGACAGTACCACATAGCCTGCAAAACTGCTGCTCGAGGACACCAAAACAACTCGTTGACAACCGCGGCGGCAAAAAATTGGCCGTGTGGAAGGTTAGCTGCTGCTGTCGCGAGTTTGGTGCAGGGGAAGGGTTTGTGCTGGAAATGTGAATGGCTGATTGGCGAAAGAAATTACCGCAGAAGCTCAAGAGAGAAAGTCCCATCCAAATATAATTCATGGGGGCACTTTGGCTATACGGGAATCTCAATATGGTGGCAATTGTCTCCTATGGGGACACCTGCCATACAATATGCGGCTGCCTGTAGAGTATTCCCATCTGCACTGCACAATGCAAGTCCCGGGTAGGGCGTTTTCATTTTTCTCAGGCGGGCACACAGATCACTATGCATGACGGAGATACTACCACCAGTGTCCAACAAGCTTGTACAACAATTCCTTCCACAATTAAAGGCAAAATGTTCTAGGGGCGCGCCGGAGGAGTTCTAGAGAGTTTGCACGATGCAGTTTCCCTTCCACAAACTGCAGCATCAGGTTTTCTGGCTGGTAATTGACGTCGTTCTATACAAAGCGAAGAGGAGAGACAAAGCATCGTCCAGGAGAAGGGGAACGGCGCCTTGGGTCATGTTGCTTGCGGAAAAGGTCGGGTAAATCATGAGGCGACAGGTAGTGGTGGCGAGGTTGATAATGAGGTCATCGTGAGCTGTAGTTCTGGCGGAGGTCGCGTTCGCATGGCGCGTAACCCCTCCGCTCATCTCGCTGGTGCCGAAGGCAAAAGCCCGAGATGTGCCCGCCACGAATTGCGCAATAGAAACAAACCGGGCGTTCGTTAGGCCGGAAATCCAGATGCGGTCGCCAGTTCGAATATGTTGGCGAAGCACGGGCCGCTGAGATCTCCGTGAGCTCTCTGAGCACTGACTGAGGTGCAAGTACTCTGACGAAAGCAACTGGGGTGGTGGAGGAGGGGGCGGACTACATGTCATCAACGCCAGATCCTCGTTATGATACCCAGCAAATCTGTCGCAGGCGGAATGCACCGGTCACCATGTGAGCAATACGAGCCGTGCTTTTGGAGTTACTCGAGAATTATATCGCGTATAAAAGCACGAAGCTCCGACACAGAAGGAAGACGAGCTGATTCCTGCCGTGGCTGCAGGAAATCGCCTGTAGGTGGTCCAGACGCTCTTACGTGGTCCATACGTCATGGACGGAAGTGGGATTTTACTGGGCAAGCGAGGTAAAAGGCGAACTCTGCGATACCCTTGAGTAGATGGCGACATTTGTCAGCCTTTAACATGCCTGTGTTCTCCTGACGGCAGACAGCTAGGACATCTTCAATATAAGACGACGCAAATCTCTCGTCCGGACGCTGCCAGCGGGCATCTAGTAATATCTTTGCCTCATCTGAACGCGCAGACGGTGTGCCAAATATCTCGCGGATCTTCTCAGTGAAGGACGTCCAATCAGTTATGGTATGCTCGTTGTTACGGTGCCAGGTCTTTGCAACTTCATTCAGGGAGAGACCTACGTTTTGTAGCTTGAACTTCTTCTCCAACCTGTTATATTGGCTGCCTTGGTTGAACTGGTCAATCCACTCCTCGACGTCTTCCCCATGAAGACCAGCGAAGCCGAGAGGGCTGCGCTGGCGGCAACTCACCATCCATGCCGGTGAGGTACGAGCGGCAGCATTCGGCGCGCCTTCTCGGTCCATTGGATGGGGTGGCGGTTGCACAAGGCGGCCAGAACGGAGCTTTAGGGCTGCAGCTAGGTCAGGGCGAGGACAGGGCCGAACGCAGCAACCTCTTTAACTGGTTGGGAGACGGAAGACACTGCACAAGTCGGCACCAGTTCTAGTGGACTCTTGAGCCACTCTTGACGATGATAATTAAAATGGGCACGTAGAGGTGAGGGATTCGTCCTACCGACTGTCGGCGATTGGCCATAGCATATAGGTGTCCCACAGCGCACTAATTGGCCGCTAATATTGACTGCGCTTAAACACGGTCAGAATATATATATATATATATATATATATATATATATAACACAGAAATAAGGGTTGGCAGTCGAGAAAACCTCGGAAAGCAAAGGGGAGGATGTGGTAGATCATTGAAACAGATTAAGAATTTGGAAAGAAAGAAAGAAAGTGAAGAAAAAATGCCCGCCAGGTGGGATCCGAACCCACGACCTCCAGAATACCGGTCTGGTGCGAGACTATATATATATATATATATATATATATATATATATATATATATATATATATATATATAGTCTCAAAAAGACCGGCCCCCGGTCGAAACATTAGAATAAATGTTGTTATGATTTTCAGTTTGACTTCTCTATCGTATATATATATATATATATTTGGTAGCGAATATATTTAAATATATATACATATATATAAACAAATTAGAAGCCCAGACCACGCATACCACATAGGGTTTATTATGAGGGTAATGACGTAAAATTTTAACTTGGCCTAATAAAGGAACAGTGGAAGAAAACAAAGAGAACACAGTGGCCCAGATGGCCGAATTTGTAAAGCATCGCGAATTTTATTAGAGGGCGGCGCTTCGGTCCCCACCTAAAGCGCTAATTTTAGCTTTATTCATCATCATAATAATCATCCTATCTACACCCACTGCGGGGCAAGGGCCTCTCCCAACGATTTAATGTTATCAGGTCCTGTGCTAATATCAACCAATTTACCATAACAAACGTCTTAATCTCATCTGTTTGTTTAAAGTTCTGCCGCCACCTGCCCGCTTACCTCCTCTAGCTACTCACCCATTTACCCTCATTGACCAACTGTTATATTGCCTTCACATTCCATGCCATGCCCACGTCGATTTCTTCTTCCTAATTTCAACTAATAAGTAGTTAACATGCGTTTGTTCCCCGACCCACTCCACTCTCCTCTTGTCCCTTTTTGTTACACCTATCATCTTCCATTCCATTGCTCCACTGTGTGGTCCTCAATTTAGGTTGAACCCTTTTAGTGAGCCTCGAAGTTTCTGCCCGGTAGGTCACTACCGGTAATATTCAGCTGTCATACACATTTTTCTTCGGGGACAATGGTTGGCTACCATTCATTATCTGGGAATGCCAAACAAACGCCCTCCACCTGCTTCTTATCCTTCCAATGATCTCTGCCTCATGGTTGGGATAGAGTCACTACGTGCCCTAAGTAGATAAATTTGCATACCACTTTTACCGCCTCGCAACCTTCTCAAACCGCTGTGCTCTCGCGCGGTTATTGAGCATTACATTAGTTTTCAGCATACTAATTTTTAGTTTCACGGTTCTACTCTGCTTGTCTATTACGGTACGCATGCTTTGAAATTCGCCCCCTTAGTTACTTACCAAGGCAAGGTCATTAGCAAATATCCCCTTACTGAGGTATTCACCAATAAACCTTACATCTTCCTGTTCCCAATCCAGTGTTCTGAATACCTTGTGTCAACATGATGTGAAAAACATTGTACTGATTGTGTCGTTGCTTGACACCCTTCTGTATCACTATTTTACTGCACTCCTTATGGATGACTATGGCAGTTGTTAACCCATTGTAAATATTCTTTGGCATTCTCACATAATACTCGTATTCACACTGATTCCATATAGCCTGAATGACTCCAGAGCCTTTACCCGACGCAAATACTTTCTGATAATCTGTGAAGGCTATATATAAGGGGCGAGTATACTCCGTTCATTTCTCATTCGCCTGAATGATCGTGTGAATAATTTTTATTGATGAAAAGCCTTTATTATACCCTGCTCGTTCTTTAGGTTGCCTGAAATCTGAGGTGGCGGAAATTTGGTTAGTGATTACCTTGGTAAGTACCTTGCAGACGACTGACAGTAACTCGATTGGCATTTAATTGTTCAAGTCCTTCATCTCACCTTTCTATTGGATAGGGTTGATGTTCGGTTTCTTCCAAGATTACAGTACACTCACGGTCATTAGGCATTGCGTTTACATACTTGGAGTTTTTCTAGCAAACTTTCACCGTCATTCTTCAAGAGGTCTGCTATTTACTGATCAGTTTGCATCTGGCCCCATTGCATTATTTTGAATGCATTCCTTTCTTCTTGTGTAGTTACTGGTGGGTGTTCTATACATCTGAACTTCTTCCTCGTTCGGTATTATTCTGGATGTTGCATTAACTTCATGTTAACTTCAAAGTAAAATGTAGCTTCATTAGCTGTAGTAAAAACCGTAACCATTTCTAAATGCCTGGTTTCATGTTGTATTCTGCCAGCCTTTCCTTCTGTGTTTCTTCAGATAGACAATTATTTTGTAGCCAATAACTCCGTGAAACCATAGTGAGAGCCTCGGTTCTCCCAGCCTTGATGCCGAAAAGTAGCTTTACAGGCTTTCCCGTGAGTTCACTGCTCATGACAGGCTGTGGACGTTCGAGCCAAGCCGTTGGTGTTTAAAGGCGGTCCCCTTCTCACAGCGTAGTCAGAATAACGCTGGTTACCATCCTCAGGCGTCAGATAAAGATGTGGTGAATACAAATATCCAAGAAAGTGACGCAGATTACAGCCCCTCTGGTAGCCGTATTGGTAACGTATCCTTGATCTAATCAAAAGGCAAGGGCATGGTTCCCACTCTGGACACGTGTTTTTGTTTGTTAGCAAAAAATTTTTTTCTTTATATCCGTGGAACAAAAAGCCTAGCCATTCTCTATGCCTCGTTTGCTGTTGTAGACTCCCGGCGTTTCTTTCTGTATATCCTCAATGCAGCCCTTATTTTTGAACCGTCATATTCTACACGTATGCGAGCCCTAAGGCACATTTCCACCAAACGGTAGTGTGCACAGCGGCTACAGAGGCTGCTCTTCAAGTGACATCCATCTCCCAGTGGTCATACGTGACAGATATAGATAGTAGCCCAATAGACAATGCTTATACGTGAAACCTGCATGTGGGCTTTACAATCGCTTTGATACTTCTTCAACTACCTTACTACAGCAAGTCCGAGATGCAACATCAAACAACCTATTATAATTAGGTCAAGGTCCACATGATCCGACGCTTACCAGCCAAAATGAAACTACAAAGCAAACCAGTTCTCTGCACATGCCACGAGCAATACCTTTATGCATCGTCCACATTTCAGACGGGTCACTTCAAAAAAAGACCTTTAGCGCATTTACCTTGAATGATCACCTTCAAGCAATAAGGGTTCGCTAGTGCGAACCTGCCCGACGAAGTAACTCCGATTCGCATGAGAACAAACCACCGGTTTATATCCCGGAAAACAAAGACAGAAAAACACAAACAAAGCAAGTTTGGAAGTAATATAAAGAGAGTACAGCAAGCAAGTGCGGAATGCGCGTAAAGAAACGATTGCGGCGGTTGAAGCCCTGCTTGTACAGAAAGGTACAGCGTGGTGCTGTACACTAACTACGATGTCTTCAGTCACTTGTGCCGAGGTCGGGTGAGTAGCTTCCGCCGCGAACGTTGGTTGCTCCTCGTTGTCCAGGCGTCATGGTAGTGGCTATCCACCGCCCGCGGCAGCCGCTGCTCTCGTGTGTCCCCCGGTGCGCACTCCCCCGCTGCGCGTGTGAGCGCCGCTTTAAAGCCACTCGGTTGGTTGTGCGCATGATCCAGGTTTTGTCGCACTACAGGGCTTTGTTGCGGTTCACTCTGCAACGCACGTGCGCACGGGCACGTGACGCACTGACGCCACTATCAATGTTCGACAGGCACTCACTGCAGTGTGATCACCCTCCGCGGGCGCATGTTGGAGCTGCGTCCCTACATTCCCCCATCCCCAAGACCGGACAACTCTCTGGTCGTCCGAGAAGCGATGGGAGCTGCTGTTGAGGATGCCTTCTCCTGTGGGTTTGAGATAGTGTTGGTTGAGGGGGTCTTTTGGCCGAGCCCTGATACTGTACCGTTGAGCGGATAGTGTATGCTGGAAGAACATAAACAAGATTAGATTTGTTCTTCCGCGAGTCGCTCATAATATGTCTTAAGGTCGTCCATGCCTACGGGACCTGTATCCCGCCCACACTGCAGGTTGCCAAGGCGATACATCAGGCTTGATGTGCACTTTGTTACCTCATAGGGACCTTCCCATCGGTCAGCCAGGGAAGCAGCAAATCCTTTTGCTTTATCGCTCAACGGGTGTGTACTGTGCAGTACCAGGTCGCCGATGGAAAACTCAAACTGGCGCCGTCCCTTGTCTCACCTCGGGCGCTGTTCGAGGCGTTCCAAGTCCAGGTGTTGCCTGTCCTCCTGGAGGTTATCGATTAGGCTGCTGCGGAGACCCTGCCCATTCTTAACATGAGTGCGAGGGCGCACTTCGGCCTGGTCACTGAACGAGTGTTCAATAGGAAAGCACAGTTCAAGACCAGAAAGCATGGCTACAGGTGTACACCCGGTAGAGCGGTTGACCGTAGTCCGAGTTGCAAACGCCATTTCCAAAAGGCGAGCATCATAGTCTTTGTGACGTTCAGTGAAGGCCACCAGCACCATCTTCAGGTTTCTGTTGACCCGTTCCATAGTGTTTGTATATGGATGGTAAAGAGTACTCTTATGTACTACGCCCAGAACCGAACAAGTGTCCACGTCTTTCTGGCTGGTGAAGTACGTCGCATTCTTTGTTATCAGCTGTTCCGGAAAACCAAACGGGTGAAGGTATCCACCCACATCTCTCAGATCAACCTAAAATCAATTCTACGTAACGCGTACAGCTTGACCCACTTGGAGAAGTGACCTGTGACTGCCAGGAGGTATCAACTGCCCTTCACTGATCTTGGATATGACCCATAACGTCACACGCCGCGATTTGCAAAGAGAAGCGGCTCTCAACAGACTTCATGAGTCCAGGTGGTTTACCTCCTTCTGGCTTGACAGACTGGCAAAGTGGGCACGTCTGGGCGTACTTAATTACCTCATTTCTCAGGCGAGGCCATGTGACAACGCGGCATAGCTTTTAGGACGTTTTCAGGCCGTCACTATGACCAACAAAGGTAGTGTCGTAGTAATATTCCAGTAAATACCTTTTTAGGCGCTTCGGTACGAATACCTCAGAAGAGATACTCACCACTGCCAGTGTCTGCACTTGGAGTGTACCGCAGTAGCAAGCCATCCTGCCTTTCGACGCAGCGGTCATTGACCCGAGCCCTCGCCGCTGTAGTATCGTCGTTCTCTGTGGCGGTAATCAACCCCCGAATGTGCTTGCACGGGTGGTTGGCCTGCTGCGCTTCAAGCAACTGCTGGCACTTACCAGGGTTCCCTAGGCTTCTGCCGGCGTTGTATGAGCAAAGACCTGTGGATCTGGTTGCGGTTGTCCTGAAGGTGTGCGAGAGAGAAGGCGTCCGCGCCTTTGTAGCTGGTGCCCTTATTATACTTCACTTTGCAGTGATACTTCTGCAGGTTTAGCACCCATTGTGCGAGGCGACCTGCAGGGTTCTGAAGCCGTGCCAACCATGACATTTCTTGGTAGTGAGTATGTATCAAAAAATCTGCGGCATCCAAGTACATGTTGAACATTTTGAGGGCGAACACTATGGCAAGACAATCTTTCTCCGTCACTGAATAGTTTCGCTTCGCCGCGGAGAGAGTGCGGCTGGCGAACGCCAGTACAGTACGCCGCTATGCTCCTGTAGGAAAACAGCCCCTATGCCGTAATTACATTCACCGGTTTGAAAAACAAAGGGGCGGTTGTGATCTGGAAACCGCAGGCTGGTGGTGATGGCGATGGCTCTTGATAGCGCCTAAAAGACCTGCTCCTCTGAAGGCATCCATGACCACCTGACACCCTTCCTTAGTAGCTGATGAAGGGGCCATGCCAAGTCGGCACATTTGGGAATGAAGTGCCTGGAGAAGCCGGCCATACCCAGGAAGCACTGCAGACTTTTGACGTTCTCTGGTTTAGGAAACTGCAAGATTGCCTTGAGTTTCTTTTCGTTTGGCCGGACGGAACCTTGGTCTACAATGAAGCCCCCTTTCTCGATCCTGCCCGCAGCCAGTTGTACCATACGAGGGTGTACCATGAGGCCTGCGTTTCGCATGCGCTGCAACACCGTCTGTAAGTGAACGTCATCCTCAAGGTTGTCTGAAAACACAACCAGGTCATCCATGTGCGCATCGCGTAGTTGAAGATTGCGTCCCCCAGTACGATGTCCATCGTGCTCTAGAAAGTTGGTGGGGATTTTACAAACCGAAAGGCAGCATGACAAATTCGAACAGCCCTCTGGTACAAGCGAACGCTGTTTTCTCGATGCCCTTTCTGCTACAAGCATCTGTAAGAAACCTCTACTACAGTCGAGTGTGGTTAAAACCTTCTCTTAACCTAGCGCGTACTTAACCGCATCTATAGATGGAAATGGATATGAGTCTCTCGTGGTTATTTCGTTTAGATGTCTGTAGCCCACTAAGATGTGGACGCTACCATTTTTCTTATCCGGCAGCACAATCGGAAAGGCCAAGGGCTTTTTGATGGCCTTACCGCTCCTGTATTTACCATGTCCTGCAGGGCTCCATTCAGCTGTGGTTGTTTGTGGGCGCTCAGGGGCATCGGGTTGAACTGTAGTGCACGCGCATCTCCCACATCAATGTGATGTTTCAAGATGTTGACCGCACCACTGGCTTCCGTGAACATGGCTGCAAAGGGCTGTAGTGCTGCTGCGAGCAGTGATTGTTCCTCCGCTGGTCGTGCGAACGACAGCAATATTCTTTGCAAACCAATTTCAACCTTTCCTGCTGTCGTCTCTGCTGTCAGCAAGCCTGACGGCGATTCTGATGAGCCTGCTGCCAAGCTGTTTACGTTCCAGGCTCACAGTGCTTTTTTTCTGGCCTTCACGTGAAGCACTAGCCCTGTGCTGGCCATAAAATCGCGGCCCACAAAGCTGGATAGAAAAGACTGGGATGGTACAGAAACCGCTGCTTGTGTTTACGGCCATCAACTATTACCGTAAGCCTCGCTGCCGCTGTGATCGGCACAACCTGGTCTGAAGTTGTCCTTATACTGGTGCTTACGTGCCAAACTTTAAGCTTCCTCGGAGAGCACCATTCTCTGACAAGGTCTCTGAACACAAAAACTGTTGCTTATGATCTATCAGGGCAGGTATACTCAGGCCGGCTACCTTGATAGTAATAAAATGGGCATTGTCCCTGCTTGCCGCTAGTTCTCTAAAAGCCAATGGCCAACAGCTCACCATGCGCTGATCGTTGCTCTCAGTAGGCACTTTTCTACCTTCTGCGCCAAGCTCCCACATTCCATATCGTCCATGTTGGGTGCGGCGTGTTCGAAAGCAGTTGGTGTGGAATCTTGGCTCTGCTCCTGCATCCCTCATCTTCGCCGAGATTTCCACGAGTGTTTTGGGCGCTTTGGCGGCAGAGGGTACCCTGGGTTGTAGGATAACCAGAATACCCGTGCATTTTCGTTTACGTTTGCTGGCTACAGTGCGGCAGGTCGATGTGGCGCCTCCAGGCTCGCCGAGATTGATTACTCTGTCTGGTGGAAAGCCGCTTGCTGCTTTTTCTTGTTGCTCGACTCGGGTGGAGTGGACATGACTTCCTCGCGAATGTCTGCAGAGATGGATTTAGATTGGTTAGGAAATGTCTCTCCTCTTTGCGGCACTTGCCTCTTTTCTTTCTGGCCCTACGGGCGCTCCTGCAATGACGCTGCACCGCTGAGGTGAGTCAGCACTGAAAACAGTCTTGAACGGAAGCGCCGCACCGCTGGGGTGAATCAGCGCTGTAACCATCTTCCACGGTGGCGCGGAATCGCTGTGGTGAGTCAGAACTTCAACCATCTCCCACGGTGGCGCCGCACCACTGGGGTGAGTCTGCGCTGTAAAAATCTTCCAAGGTGGCGCCGCACCGGCGCGGTGAGTCAGCACTGCAAAAGCTTCCGACAGGGCACTGCACCGCTGGGATGAATCAGCGCTGCAAGAAATTCCCACGTTGGTGCAACACCGCTGGGGTGAGTCATCGCTGCAACAGCTTCCCACGGGGGCGCCGCACTGCTGGGTTGAGCCAGCGGTGGAACAGCTTCCTACGGTGACGCCGCACCGCTGGCGTGAGCCGGTGCTGCATCCATTCCCGTCGTGGCTGCTCTCTGCTGTTTGCCTCTGACCATTCCCCGGTGGTCACCGGTTGTCTGACCCCACGCCTTCGAACAGCACTGCCTTCCTGGCTCGAGCGTTGCTCTCTTCCAGTGGGATCTCGGCTGGTCTCGCCCGGAGGTGGCCTGAGTGCAGAATTCCGTGGCCATCAGCGAAGCTTATATGGCTGTGGCATCCTTTGCCAGGTTCTGGAAGTCGGAGAACCGCCAAGATCGCAAGTACGGCTGGAACCTCGGGTGGCATTGTCGGATGTCCCGTAAAACCTTTTCCGCCTCGGGGCCGCCGGTTCGCTCGCTCCTCGAACAGGTCCTGCATACAACGCAAATATTCCCGAAGGCTTTCACCCTCTCCGTGTGTCCATGCGCGAAGTTCGTATTTGATGTGGTGCTCATACCCTCGAGGCAGAAACTCCAGTTTAAAGCGTTCCTTGAAGTCTATCATATACTCAAATGGGTTCCGGTGACGTCTCCAAACACCGGCTGCGGACCGCAACTGGCAAGCTCCTGCTTATCAGCACTCTCTCTGAAATTGCCATAGATTGTTGGTAGTCCGACAATTCATAAAAAAAGTCAAAAACCGACTTCTTGTCTGTGTAACCTGTGTACGTTGGCACGGCTAAGTCTAGCTGCAACGACGCACTACCGTGGCGGTGGCTTCATTATCTTATGGCACCCGATAACTGCATAATGCCTCAGTGCTAAGCTTGCTAGCCTGAAGTGACAACAGTCGCTTTCAAACTCGGCCTTGGATACTATCAGTTGGGCCATCAAGTCAAGAATTGGGTTTGGGTTGTCTGATAGCGGGTGATTCTGTCCACTAGACTCCGAGAGAAATGCGGAGGCATCTTTGCTTAACCAAGGAACAGCATTCTCGTCCTTCGACATAGTTGTAGCGGCAACATACTGAAAACCCGGCTTCGAATACAGCCTTTCTGACCGGCACAGAAATAAAAAAAATGCTTCGAAGTGGGCGCGCATGGTCAATCAGTGGTTACACTTTGTCGATGAGCGCAAATTCTGTGGCGAGTCACTCGCAGAATTTCTTGCACAGCTTTTGGCCGCTCTTCGCGCCAGCTACGTCGTTGGTCGTTCGGTTGTGGTAGACGACTGGAAGCATTCTCCGCTGGCTTAATGATGCTCACAAAGCAGGTATGCTCTGCTTTTGGGGTGCCTAATTCATGGGTCACTGCTGCGTGAACAAAGGTTAGCGACCCGAAAAAATCATACACACTTGGGAAGCGTTTTACAATTACCCCCACATGCAGGCGGCAGTGTGCTCACGGGGCGAGTCCAGGCTCGAAGACGATGACAGGAAAAATAAAATAAACAAACCACGTTGGGCACCAGTTAAGGATCCCCCTTCGAGCGTAAAGGACTCGCGAGCCCGAACCCACCGGACGAAGTAACGCCGATACGCATGAGGACAAATCACTGGTTTGTCCGAGAAAACCAAGACAGAAAAAAACAAAGCAACACAAATGAAAAATGCGCAACTTCAAAAATCGCAAAAAAGCAAGTTTGGAGGCTACATAAAGATAGTACAGCAAGCAAGAGCTTAAAGTGCGTAAAGACAACATTCCGGCGTGAAGTCCTGCTTGACCAGAAGGTTATAGCATGGTGCTGTACACTCATGAAGACGTCTTCAGTCACATGTGCCGACTTAGGGTGAAGAGCGCCCGCCGCGGAAGCTGGTTGCTACTCGCTGTTCGGGTGTCATGGTCGTGGCTAGCCGCCGCGCGCGGCCGCAGCTGCTCTCGTGTGCCCCCTGGTGCGCACTTCCCCGCTGATCTTTTGAGCGCCGCTTTTAAGCCACTCGGTTGGTCATGGGGATGCTCCAGGTTTTGTCGCACTAAAAGTGTTCGTTGCGGCTCACTTCTCGTCGCACACGCGCGCACGAGCACATGAGGCGCTCACGTCACTATCGGCGTTCGACGGGCACTCACTGCAGTGTAATCACCCTCCGCGGGCGCACTTGGGGGCTGCGTCCATACAACCTACAGCAGGCAGAGATTTATAGCAGTGTACACGAAGACACCAAAGGATAAGCTTCAATAAAAGATCCAATCACTTTTTATTTTCAACGCTATTCTTTTTCCTTCTCGCCGATGTACGTAATTTGTGGTTAATCGACCAAATTTAGGGAAAATCGCCAAGGTGGAGTAAGTTTCTGTGAAGAAATTTTTGACATCCACCTAAATGCAGCCATACGGCTACAAAGCAAGCTATACAGCTTTCGCAGGAACTTCGCAGTTCAATAAAAATTCGTCCTGGTCCAGGATTCGAACCCGGGACCACTGCTTAACCGGAGCAGTCGCTCTACGAACTGAGCTAACCATTTAGGTGGATGTCAAACTGTCCTTCATAGAAACTTACTCCACTTTGGGGATTTCCCTTAAATCTGGTCGATTAACACCTGTCCTTCACGTCGAGTTCTTAATGAATTCGCGTTCGCGCTACTGCGACTAGCCTCCTGGTTAGCTCAGTTGGTGGAGCGGCTGCTCCGGTTAAGCCGTGGTCCTGGTTTCAAATCCTGGGCCAGGACGAATTTTTCTTCAACTGCGAAGTTTCTGAGAAAGCTGTATAGATTTCGTTTGTAGCCGAACGGCTGCATTTAGGTGGATGTCAAAATTTTCTTCACAGAAACTTACTCCACCTGGGGATTTCCCCTAAATCTCCTTGATTAACACCTGTCCTTCACTTCGAGTTGTTGATCAATTCGCTTTCGCGCTACTAACGACTAGCCTCCTGGTTAGCTCAGTTGGTAGAGCGACTGCTCCAGTTGAGCACTGGTCCCGGGTTTGAATCCTGGACCAGGACAAATTTTTCTTCAACTGCAAAGTTTCTGAGAAGGCTGTATAGCTTTCCTTGTAGCCGTATGGCTGCATTTGGGTGGACGTCAAACATTCCTTCGTGAAATTTGTGGTTTCATAGCTATGAGTCCGTGAATTTTAAAACAGCTTTAACTGAAGAGTGTGGTCGCCCCACCGGGGGAAAACTTCATTGTGAGCAAAAGTACTCTCCAGGATCACACCGGCACAGCAAAACGCGCAAACTCTACATGTCGAACTTCCTGAACCTTTGTTAGAAAGTAAACTCTTCGGTGACGGAGAGCAGCAATCGCACGCACGTAAGAAGTTCGATACACTATTACCCTTTTAATAAGCGTCTCTACGAGTTCCCGCTTAAGCCAACGGAATAATAATTAGCGTGTCAGTGAAAATGAACTACGCAGCCCCGCGTCTTCCGTCGCCAGTGCTTGTCACAGAATAACGATTTCTCACAAGGAAGCCTAATACCATTGTCTGAAGCTTCTGATCGTCGTTTCTTCCGCACAAAGGCATGTTCGTGGGCGCTGGCATTACGTGGCAGTTGGGTCACCTTCTCGTTTTCCATGAGCCGGTGTGTCCACTCCTGTGACTGTATGCCCGAAATATGGCATCTGGACACGGAGCGTTTACTACAGCCCGTGACTGATTACTTGTTGCGGAAGCCGTGGCTTCCCCCTAGAGCACCCATCGCACACCCTTGCAAGCCCCTTCTGAAGCACATGTGCTACTGGCCTCATTCCAGTAGTGGCCAAACTCCTTGTACCACCAGTGGCAGTGGTTAGTCGTCATTCTTATATCAGTGTGAATAAGTTAACCTACGAACCTATAGTACTTCTCCATGTGGTCGTCTACATCGGACAAGGCAATGTGGTACTTTCTGATAATAAATCAATTTCTAAATCTCATGCGCATGCTTGCTATCAATCGATTCGTTACCCGGACCATATTTTTAAGTGCGTCCCGCGTTTCTGCCATCGGTAGGCATTGTCTGGTGTCAAGTCCTTTCAGTGGCTGTGTATGAATAGCAATAGTTTACAACGTCAACCTGCCGCCTTCACCTAGTACGTCCATTACTCACCAGCCGGTTTTTAGATCAGCTGAGCTACTTGTATGTGTCGCCTTGGGGCATCTTCCTTGCATGCCAGACAAAAGTGGTCGGGGACACTGACGGCTGAAGTACCCCAGGCAAGAATTGCAGCCCTGTCATCTATCTCAGTTACCGGCCAGTGCTTGTGACAGAGAGTATAAGGCCGCCATCGCGCTTATTCGTACGTATTGTGCACTGTCAGTATTAGGTGAATGACTGTAAAACCATTTGCGTAAAGTCCAACCCTGTTTATCTAGCTTTAACGTACAGACTGCAATACAGACAGGGACGTACCCATTGAGGGTGCCTCGCAGGGCCGCTGCCTCCCTCCTCCCGAAATTTATTTGGTCATACCCCCTTTCTTGCACCGCCTCTCTTCTCCTGCCACACACACATTTTAAAGCGCCGCCATATGAATCATGGGCTCCATAGCTATTTCAGGTTTTTTTTTTTATAATGAGGCAAAATTCACCTCAGGTGAATTTGAGGAGAAAAAACGAAATTTGAGAACCGGACCTAAATCCAATGCTGTCAAATATATAAGGTCACATAATACACCTGCCAGCTAGGGGAAATATGGAGCGACAAGCAATTAAGAACTATGCACAGAATATCTGCAATATTAGGATTTGGCTCCAACTCAAATGAAACAGACAAGTGTGTGTAGCATTCTTATAAACACTTCATTGCAATTGACTTTCAAGAATGGTATGATATAGCTTTAAGAAAACAAGGCACTACACATACAAAAGACCTTCCATAACAGTAGAATTATGCATGCGGAGCTGCTGAGCCCCTTGGCATCATTAGCTGCTCTTTTCAAATTATTCCGTAGTGTAAATTTTGGCGATCGAGAAGACACTCATGAAGCTCTTCATGGCGTTGCCAAAAATTTCCAAAATGCTTTGCATGAAGCCTGCTCAAATCGTCTTCGTCACCTTAATATTATGTCCAGTACCTACTGATACGGAGAATTTGCCTTGGCTTGTAAGCGGTAGATGAGTTGTTAGGACCGCAAATGGGAAATGTGGGAGTAAACACTATAATAACCCGACTTACTCCGTAGGGATGAGGGAGACGAGATAAAACGATAGTATCACAACTCTCACTTTTATTTTGCCACTTCGGTTTACCTTATCGTAAACGTGTGGCCACGATCATTCGCCGATTTTCTTATCGCTCCCTGAACTGATGATAAGTCAGCTCTCAAAAGCAAAAAAACGGTTGATGAAAACACCCACAAAACAGCCAGAACAGTAACACCAAAAGCAAAATCCCATTCTGCAAATGAATTTGGCCTATTTTGATCTGTTCACCTGGAGGGTCTGTCTCATTTTCTTTACGAAGTAAGATCTGCGTACACGTTTGCAGGGCATGGTCTCAACTATTTTGTAGCCACATTTTTCTAGGGGAAAGTTTCGGGGATTTGCGTGCCAGTGCAGTTTTGTCTGACTTATTTTGGTTTGTGGATTACGTTCATTTCGAATTTTTCTGGTCAACGTGATATTTAAAAACACACATGCGACGTTTGTTTTCTCCACTTACACGCAAGCCGACAACTCTGTACACTAGCTTCGTGCTCTTCTGCCGGCCTGCCACTCACCACTCTCTGCGCCCGCTTTACCCTGTTCGATTGCAATAGGTGCTTAGGTCCTCTCCGACAGCAGCACCTTATTGCTTCTTTTGCCAGGGTGCAGTTTCAGCTGCTCGGGTCCGTCCTATATGCTTTGGCGGGGAAGAAAACTTCATGTGTTTACACGTTCAAAAAATTCCTCCACCTAGCGCGCCGGGCTGTTTGGCGGATACTGTCCCCATGCCTGATGTTTGTGGCTCAACCGTGTCCTTCCCTGAGCCGAACCCACAGCGTGTTTTTCACTAGTTTTCGGGGAAATTCTGCATTTGCGTTTGTCGGTAACAAGTCTGCTTGCCGCAGAGAACCCCGCAGTAGGCATTCTCTATGGAATGCCTTCCAACGTCCCGCTCCCGATTGTGCGTAGCGTCGGTCGAAGCCGAGGAAACACAAGTGCTTGGAGGCAGCTGGCGACGAGCGGGTTCGAGCGAGGGGATGCTTGACCCGATCGCCCAGCGCCTCCAACGACTGTTACGCCCATTTAGGAAAAGCTACCTTTGGAGTACAAAAGCCATGCTCGACAGTCGGCGCGTCCATCTGGACAAGAAGGATCGCTCACAAAAGAAGTACAACAACGTTAACAAGCCGCACGACGGTAGGGTGACAAAGTGAAGGCGCGCATCGCAGTTGTATGGCGGCAAGAGACGCAGGCGGCATTCCTTCGGACAACTAAAGCCAGCGAGAGCGGCATTGTTGATTTACCACCATCCTGGCAAATGGCTACTATGCGCAACAGCGGGTTTACGGACCACGAGCTTCATTCCTGTGAACAGATATCGAGAACATGGGGCTTGAGCGCGGAAGGACACGGAGTCAAGGTGGCCAATGGTCAACATGAGAGATGCGGGTGTGCAGCGGGCAATTGGTGAAAATAAACCCAGGGCCGGACATCTCGACGCATACCAACCAGGCTTTCGGCAGAGAGAAATTTTGGCTTAAACATTGGAGTGTGAACGGTTTTGTTGTACCGAAGAGGTTATAAAACCCTGAGTGCATAGGATGAAAATACGAGGCGCAGTAAACATAGCATAGTCTCGCGATGTCAGAGTATCGTCGGGGTGCCGGCTGCTAGCAACGAGTTTTCTTCACCAACTGGCCGAACGAGAGGAGGGAAGAGATGCTCACTGTTGCCTTGCATCCTGAGACGTAGGTATAGGCAAAGACAGCAGGACTACCCACGCCGCGACACCGAGGAAGGGAGAAGGCGCATGCCTTGAAATAACAAGCTTTCGTTACAAATCTTTCATAGGTAAGCGCTGACGAGCTGAAGTTTCTCACCTTTTATGTGTGTATATATATATATATATATATATATATATATATATATATATATATATATATATATATATATACATATACATATATATATATATATATATATACATATATATATATATATGTATATACACAGAAAGCTTGGTCGGCAGTCTACAACGCCAAAGGAGGCATGGGGGTGTAGTTGGTTCTTTGTCTACTAGGGTTAATGAAGTTAACATTTGTTTAAATATACAGAAGAAAGAAAGAAAGAAAAACACGTGCCCAGAGTGGGAACCGAACCCACGCCTTTCGATTAGATGTCGAATGCCTTACCAATTCGGCTATCTGGGTGACTGTGTTCTCCTTTTCTTTCTGGGCTATATATATTTACTAGAAGTGTATCTCATGCTTGAGGGTTGTAGCCAGCGCCACTCTGACTACACGGGGAGTAGGGGACCTTCTTTTCAACCCCGGGGAATGACTCGAACGTCTACAGCCTGTCATGAGCGGGTAACTGGCGGGAAGCCCTCTTATGCTACCTAGCCATCAGGGCTGCCACAACCGACACCCTCGCTAGGCTTTCGCAGAATAATAAAGCAAGGCAATGAGGGTCTCGTTGAGGAAATACAGAGAGATAGGTCGGCAGTCTACAACGCCAAAGGAGCCATGTGGGTGTGGTTAGGCTCTTTTTTCTACTACGGTTAATGAAGTTAACATTTTTTAGTATACGGAAGAAAGAAAGCAAAACACGCGCCCAGAGTGGGGACCGAAAACACGCCTTTCGATTAGATCTCTAATGCCTTACCAATTCGGCTATCTGGGTGACTGTGTTCTCCTTTTCTTTGTGGGCTATTTATATTTACTGGAAGTGTATGTGACGCTTGAGAGTGGTAGCCAGCGCCACTCTGACTACACGGGGAGAAGGAAACCTTCTTTTCAACCTCGGGTCGTGACTCAAACGTCTACAGCCTGCATTGAGCGGTAACCCTCTTATGCTACCTAGGCATCAAGGCTGCCAGAACCGAGACCCTCGCTAGGCTTTCGCAGAATAATATAGCAAGGTAATGAGGGTCTCGTTGAGGAAATACATAAAGATAGGTCGGCAGTCTACAACGCCAAAGGAGGCATGAGGGTGTCGTTAGGCTCTTTTTGGGGGGGGGGGTGTGGTTGCGCTAAGCATATATATTTGCCGTCATGTGAATAAATAATCAGTTCGAAGTAAGCGCTCATCCGTTTGTGTTCTTTACATCCCGCATGTTTCTGCTGCGCCACATTTGATTACGATAGATTACCACTTAGCCCAGCCATCAGGTTTACTAACGCTACCGTGTCGCGTCGGAATTATCATTTACAATTATTTGATTGAGGCAGTACGGCTATTGCTTATCTTCTTAGCCGTGTGTGCGAGACAAGGTTCAGTCTGTTAAGCTGTATTAGGACGTGATCTTCTCAGTATCGCCTTAATTATCTGGGATTGGCTCCTTTTCCTACAGGTTAATAAAACTAAGATATACACTCTAGGAACAAGCACCAGTCTTACCAAAAGGGTGTGTGCACAGCTGAGACTGACGGTGACCTATAGGGAGCATGAACCTCTTATTCTGTATATTTTGCACGCATGGCTATAATGGCAGCCGCATCGACAGCACTTCTTCGTGTCACGTCAGCCCTGACACTCCAGCTTTCTTGTGTCGTGGCAGAGTCACACCTCGAAAAAATGTTCAAGATGCTCTGTTAACATACCTATTTATGCACAGAACGACTGATTCCTGCTAAGCGGACTTTGTACTGCGCATTTTTTCGTGGAGTTCTTACAATTGTTGTTTCCGTTATTGGCCAGTTTGTTTTAGGTTCTGTTGCCCAACATACTGTTGTTATTATCATCTCCTACAGCTTACTTTGGTTGCTTACAAAACAAAGTAATTCCCGATTGACCTCAACCCAATCCTGTCCTGTGCTGCTTTCGTCCATTTTTAGCCCCTAACTTCCTTAATTTGGCCCTGCATCGACCTATTGAGTTATTCTCTTTCCACTCAGTGTATATCCATTTCAAGGTATACACTCTATAGCCCTTAATGTCTACCAGTTGAACTTTAGCTCACTAATTGAAATGCCCAAGTGCAATTCTGTTTCTCCGTGTGAACGGCCTTACTATGCATTGGCGTTAGGTCATTTGATGCAGAAAGCTTCTTTCTTGTTCCCACATGATTCTTATGTCTATATTTTTTCCAAGGCCCATTCAGCCAAAAAAGGTTTTTTTACCGTTGTTTAGTAAGCATCCGCGTTTCGGCTCCATATTGTATGACGGCCAGTATGCATCTGCAGTGTAATTTTAAAGACGATAGTCTTTCTTGGGATACATAAACCTAGAAATTTGCTACTGTCTGTATGTCTATCTGTCTGTGACTCGATTAGGCCACCTGGCCAAAGTAAAACAAGGCCTGCGCAAAAGTCTTATATAGTCACAGCTAAATGTCTAAGTCCGGTGTAATGTTCATACTTGTCAACATTGTTGAAAATCAACAAGACATTACCCAAATATAAGAACGAAAATTAACACAGAAGGGATATTTGCAGCATTCCTTTACAAAAAGTATACATGTTTGATCTGTGCGAAATTTAATATTCCATCAACTACGATTCACTGACAGGCCTGCGCACGTTACTTGGTTTGCTGCTGCTTCGCCGCTTGCGCATTCTTTGATTGTTAGGGGCGCACAAGGTCGCTCCAATCAACTTGTTTTTATTTCAAGACAACTGCGACTTCTTTGGCTTCGTTGCATCCGCTGAAGGTGCTGAGTACACACAAGTTAGGTTCACTACGCCTTCCGGAACACTAGAAGCCAGCCCAACTCGAGCCACCAAGCCGGCCCAGCCCGGCACTACAAGCGAACCCAAGCCTACTGCAAGGTTTACTGGCCGAGTTTGGTCTCGTACCAGAAAGAACAAAGACAAATTTTGCGGTGACCAACACCTTGGTGCGGGAATCCACTACTCCCTTCGTCCTAGAACAGCCCCGGCAACGACCATCATTCTTCGCAACAGCAAGTGAAAACCCTGAAGTGTGCTTTCATAAAGTCGTGCGGGTCCGGAGCACTATCAGCTGGGATGATTCAGAAACGTTGCACCATGTTTTCTGCTAATTAGAGGATACAGCTCGAACTACGTTTGAGAATCACGACAGCTCCCTTACCGATTATACTTCCTTCATTAGTGCGTTCCAAAAATCTTCTGCCATCGTCATGCGGAATGAACAAGCCTCACTTTTGCTGGAAACTTGCACGGAACGCCCCAATGACAGGGTAGGGATCAATGTTGAGGAGATGAAGCGATTGTTTCGCCATGGGAGTCGGAAATGCATGAATAGAAGAAAATAAGGTTTCTGATATCAGACGTAAAGCAGGTGCTTTTTATTGCCTTGTCCGCAGCCCCCCATGACAATAACCGAATCCTCGTCTGAAGTTGCCAGGAAGGAGGAGACGCTTGAAATGCGAACAAGGCAGCACGACCGCCCTGTCAACGCGCTGTTCTCGGAAAGCATCGGGGTCGGAACTCTAAACTCTAATAAATTACGGGAGACCATCCGACCAGTTTTCAGAAAGAAGCTTCAGAAAATGTTTCGAACAACTTTGCAACCTCAAATGGTTTTCTTGAAGGAGGTTGTAGAATCTCCCGATGGGTGTGCGCCACTCAATCACCATCATTGTCTAAACCGTGTCATTAAATTTGGTATCCCCACTAAGGGCAGCCATAGCCCAGGTCTGCCTTGCGTCATTCTTCCGTTAACATTTTGGTGCCGTTAAACCTGGCAAGACGAATGTACGCGACGTAGGAGACCATCGACCTCCCCTCCGGCTTTAAGTTCACAGAACCCCGCTCTTTTTACTGTTTTTTACGCTGCTCAGCCCCGCCCTCAGCCGGCCGTCAGCATGGCTGGCCCTGACCTCGTACCTACGACCGACCGAATGCGTGCTATGGATAAGCTGCGCTGGCAGCAACGCATCTTTCGCGTGGCTACTGCAAGACTGCTCAAGGCAGCGAATGAGCTTTTGGAAGCTACTCCATCTTAGAACGACCTGCAAGAGGCCATTGACCAGCTGGAGAGCAAGTACACCGCACGTCATGAGGTAGATCAGAAAATCATTGATCTTTGAGAGTCATGAAGTTGAAATTCATAGTCATGAAGTTGAAATTGACTAAGGAAAGATATGTCATGCCATAAACCGCCTGCGCTCTGCCTTGAAGTCTCCGAAGGCTGTCGGCCTGAGACATAAAACCGACATCGCTTTCGCCAATCAAGGTGATCCTCCTCAACGCGGCTCACGCACATCGACCTCGGCCGTTGTCTGGCCAAAGCTACAAGTTTTTGCTTTCGACAGTGCGCAACGTGGGCCCACACGGATTTAGGACCATGTGGAGGCGATGGCCGACGGTCCCCCGAACATTCCAGATATCGGCAACGTGAGCATTGCAAAGCGTGTGGATATACCCTTGCCGGTTCGGAAGACAAACGTATTGACGTTCACGTCCCTGACGAGGATCAAACAAGAAAAAGGTGGATGCGACGACTTCGCGCTCACCATGGCGTCCGAAATTTTCAATCCGGATAGCGGGAGGGCAGAAACTTCTCTGGAGAACTTCGGCTGTATGGCGGTGCAAGAGCCCATTCTATACAACGCTGAGAAGGGCTGCCTACCTCAAAGCGGCTGCATACATCAAACCGAAAAAGAGCAGGCATTCTTCAAGGTAGCATCAAGCGTCCCAACACAAGGCGGGTTTTAAGAAAGTGAGGCAACACCGGCTGCAGACACAAAAGACTGGGTTGCTCCACCCAAGCAGGCGGCGAAAAATGTGAGAGAAAAGGACGTGAAAGAAAGCATAGCGCCACTACCATACACGTTCGAGTATATCTTCGTTCCAGACTAAATGAATGAGAAGGCCTTACCACTGCAGCTTCCTGAAATCCACCCATCACCAATCGTGAAGTTAGAACAGGACGCTGCACCCCGGATCAAGTCTGTTGCGTTTTGCCTTCCTGAGGTTAGGAAAACCAAAGCACTATTGCTAACCATTCCGGGTAACTGTAATGAAACCCTGAAGCCTTGTCGAGAAACAGCAGTAACACATACTGAGCTTACCCCTTGCACAAAAGAAAGCTCGTCAGAATCTGAAACAGAAATTACAGAAAAGGAAACCCAAAGAAGACACAAGCCTGATCTGCGAATAACGCCCGAATCACTGTACCAGAGCTACCGCAGCAGCGCAAACCTTAAAATTGCCCGACAACTTCGCCACTACAGTTTTTCAAAACATTGGGGACTGGAAACGTTTCATCAACCTTGGAGAACAGTTTTGCTGTCGAAAGCTTCAGCTTCGCTGCTCGGCTGTCGGTAAAGCGGCGAGGCGGTGGTTTCAGCGCAGGAAGCAGAAGAGGTGACAGCATTTCAGGGCAGTTTTCCAAGGAATGAATATGGCAAGGACCACCAATATACTACGATCGCGGACGAATCGTAAAACACCACAACGATTTTCTCGCGGGTGGGAGCGGGGAGTAAAACGAGCCGTCTCAACCTAATGAAATTCACCGTACTTAAGAGCAGCATAAGCATAGCCAGCGATTGTGCACACCGACAGAAGAAGCATTCGTCGTTCCCAGCTGCTGAGCCGCACACCGACGAAGGCATCGCCATACACAGCGACGGTCAGGGCAAGCTGCGAGATACACTGAGGTCGAGCTACCTGTCACATGTTTGGCCATTGTTCAGTTCGGTTCGCCATACGAGGCAGCAGAGCTAGTCGTGGCGCCAAAGGGCAAACCTCGCAGTGTCGTGAAGCGCCAAAGATCAAATCTCTCCGTATACTTGAAGACGGCGTGTATCTGATACGGGCGTTAACCTTGTGCCCCAGGTCAGCGGTGTCCCAGATATGGCAAAGCGGCGCCTCCGTGCATAGTGCTACGAGAAGCCCACCTGCCGCATAAGATTTTAGATTCACTGCGGGACTCACTGCGCCCGATTCGTCAAGAGGCGGACGCACTCAAGCAGCGCTACGAGAAATCGCATCGCCGGTACGTTTTCGAGACACAGTGCCAGCTAGTAAAACTATTAAACAGCTAGAAGGTTCGGTGTGTGGGGCAGCATTTGTTTAAGGCGAGATACGAACGTTCCTGGCGGGGGAGGATGTTGCATCTCCCGATGGGCATGCGCCACTCAATCACCATAATTGTCTAGACCCTGTCATTAAATCTGCCATCAGCGCTAAGGGCAGCCATCCAAGGTCTGCCTTGCGTCGTGCTTTCATTACATTTTGCAGAAAATGTTCACGTAAGAACTTCCGAAGCGAGACCGAAGCCCTGGCTGCCCGTTAGTGGGGACGATGACTTTATTCGCACGGCCTATATGATGATGATGACAATGGTAATGACTGGTTCATACCCGAGATTCAACACACTCCCGCGCCCGCAACGTTCGTATCCGGCCACAAGTACAAACGCTATACGGACGCCAATCAAACAATCCACCATCCTAACAATTTGTTTTCCGGTTCATAATGTCAATCCTGGTGAAGCTGCCAGCGAACACTGTCCTCTTTTGCCTCAAACGGTGCATCCAGCGTCTCGCAGCTTCCACTAGAGTCAAACGCCGCCAAGGTGCAGCAGCCGACATCCAAACTGGGCTCCAATCCCGCTGCGACATCCCCAGTCGTTCAGTCAAGTAGGTATTTTGTTGAAGCTGTTGCCGTGAAAGTCTCAAACATTCATTGTACCTGCAGCTGTCATGCACCGAGTACGTAGGTGGATTGTGATCGGTCTTGTGCCTGTCTTTTGCTTGCGTTTTAGCAGTTTTCGATTCGGAGAGCATAATTTCTCAATGGGAATTAAGTCAACGTATGGCTTGGCTGCTTTCGAACCAGGCATCAGTGGCTGCTCGCTGTGACAAGAAAGGGTCATCAAGCGTGATTCAGTGTTTCCACCCTCAGCAACACGGAAGAACTCACATTGGCGCTTAGGTGCACCCTCTTCGTGTACTACGAACTCAGCTAGCTGGCTTCCTAAAAGGTCCGGTAAGGATTCCTACTTCAGGAAGAAGGGAACAAAGTTGTATTCGAACAGATACGGTTGACGGTCGAATTTTCTTTAACATCTTCGACTTCACGTTCTCTGTCGTCTGCTCGGGTTACTGTCGCCGAAGCTTCTTTGATGGCGAACCGGTACGCTATCATGTTCACCACCCTTATCGTTTTTGTGTACACTCGAATGGGCGTCATTCCGAAAAAGTGAATGTTCGGCCGTTACAATGGCTTGTTCCTTGACGGACGCTTCAGAGGCGTTAGTAGACAAAATTCTCACGGTATCGGCCTGTTCCGTATTCTCCTGTTCTCGCAGGGGCAAAAAATGGCTTCCGCTCGTCGCACGTCGCGTTGGACTGAACCGGGTTTTGCATTGCCGTCGTGGAGCACTTCTGCGGACTAGCTCTTCGCCCACTGTTGTTAGCAGTAGAGATTTCCGACGTCGCGATGTACGGGAAACGGCATAATGGGTTCTCGCCAGGTTTTCCTCGCGTGGTGGACGTAAACGTCAAATTCTCTGGCCGCTGCATGTCGGACAAGACCGTGTGGTCATCGGACGTCACCTGGAAATGGTTCTGAAGCCTCTGGAGTTCAGTCAGCGCACCGTTTACCATGCCAACCCGCAGCGTTGGTGGACAACTTGCAAGGTTGGTGTACGTAAGTGGACGTGAGAGGGGTCGCCTCCACGGGTTGCCATTCGAACACCGTTGGACATAATGGTCAGTGATCAAGGGAAATGTGGCCTGTTAGGAGTGGCATTGGTGGTGCCTCTCATGCCGGATGCCTTTGAGACATTCAAAGCATTGCGGAGCTGGTTGAGCGAGCGGCATATACCTGCTCGGTACGCCGAGGCCTCGAAGTATTCGCGCTCGACTTCCCAATGTTCAAGAATATCAATAATTTTCTGGTCTATCTCATACATTGCGGTATCTTTGCTGTCCTGCAGATCAATGGTCGCTTGCAAGTCGTGCGGAGATGGAGACGGGACTTCCAGAAGCTCATTCGCTGCCTCGAGCAGTCTTGCAGTAGCTACGCGAAATATGTGTTCCTGCCGGCGCAGCTTATTCCTTCAACACTTACAGTCGGTCGTCACTAGACGATCTGGGCCAGCCATGCCGACCTCCGGCTGAGGGCGGGGCTGATCAGGGGAAACAGTCAAGCGAGCGGGGTTCTGCGAACTTTAAGCCGAAGGGGACGTCGGTGGTCTCCTTCGTCGCGTGCGGCCATCCTCCCGTGTTTAACATCACCAGAAAATGTTAACGGAAGAACGACCGAAGCGAGACCGAAGCCATGGCTGCACGTTAGCGGGTACGATGACTTTACTCGCATGGTCTACACGATGATGATGACAATGGTAATGACTGGTTCATACCCGAGATTCAACAGAGGTCACCCCACAAGAGGTTTAACGGGCACGGGAATTCTACGCTATCCGAAACATCCCGCGAGCCACAAGCTGTGACCTACTCATCCACGGTTGATCGACCATACGCTGCTTCAACCCGTCGCCACGAAGCAGCGCCGTACCACCGTCCACTGCCGCCAGCCAAACATCCTGGTGTAGAATACCAGGGGCCGAATATTACAGACATGTGACGAATGCCCGATCATCGTAAGCTGTGTTACTACTGCGGAGAGGCGACCGCATGAACTGTTGCTGCCCTTTCAAGAGGCTCCGATCGCGAGGGTTCTCCAAAGACGCACCGCGAACCCTACCCAGCCAGCGCTCTACCGAGATCAGAAAATTACCTGTCCAACATCAAGCAAGGTTCGGCGCCCTTCAACCTTTCACCATAGCCCTACCCTTGCCAATCGCCAAGCCGTCGAAGCAACGCAGAATTACCGGGTTGAAGATCCCGCAGAATGCGTAGGAGAAACTAAAGGCAGCTACTTCTGGTGGTGAAGTTTCTCTACGGCAAAAAACCGAAAACCCTACACAGACACAAGGACAAACCGATGACCGTGATTCTCGACATGCCATCCGCCCGTTCATCTGATCAACCCTGACATGACTCCCGAACACGCCGATAGGCACACGGCGCGAAGGGTGCCCCACATGCCGGAGCGTGCGACTGAGAACACGACAACGACAACGCATAGTGCCCGACCGTCAAAACGCACAAGCCAAAATACGATGCCCTGGCGCACCCGGAACTTGAGGAAGGCGACGTCCGACGTCGAGTTTTCCGTCGACGGCTTTGATGTAGTCGCCCTCATAGAAACGGGAGCCGATTATTCAGTAAGAAGCGTATCATCCGCGTTTAGACAAACAAAACTTAAGACCAGACGGAACGGTCCACACTTACGCACAGCAGCAGGCCCCCCTCGTATCGCCAAGTGGAACGTGCACATTACGCGTCAACATAGCCGGTACCAATTACCCTGCTCCGTCCGTCATTTTGCCCAACTGCTCCCTGGACATAACTCTCGGATTGGACTTCTTGATGCACAATTGTGCATTATTTGGTGGTCAGAACAAGACGGTAAAGTTTTCCTCCGATAACTCTATTACACCGCAACTGAACCCTGAACACCGTGCAGCCGTAATTATCAACAAAGACAACATCCCCCTTCTGCCCCGCGCAAGCTCTGCGATAACCCTCTACCGTGAAGGTGATGCACTGAAGGTTACGCTATCGCAGAATTTGCTTCTGGACGGGGGTGTCTCTGCCACAAGAGGCATTGCGGGAGTTAAGCAATGAAAATGCCTCGTTTTGATCATTATATTTACCCAGCACTACTCGCATCTAAACGAGCACTCTGCAATTGCTTTCCTCGAAGAAACGCAAGAAGCAAGTTTCGTTGTCGCGGTCATCGACTTTGAACCTGCACCACACGATGCTTTCAAGCTTCGGCACCAATTCGACGTTAACCCGCCGCTACGGCAAAAAAAACGGAACCAATTATTGGTTTTGCTGCGTCGCTACAGTCAAGGGTTGAGTCGAACTCAAAACACACATCTCTTGCTAAGCACCGAATTGTGACTAAAGAAAGAGCGCGACGTACCCGACAATTTACTGCACCGCGTGCCTTCACATGAGTCTGAAGCTATTCGGACAAAAGTGCAACACATGCTCAACTACGACACAATGCAGCCATCCAAAAGACGTTGGGCTGCGCCGCTCATACTCGTGAGGAACAATGACCGCACAATAAGGTTCTGAGTTTACTGCCCGCTCATAAACAAATCACGAAAAACGGCATGTATCCACTGCACGAATCGAAGATACCCTCTACCACCTCTGCCATATGAAGAACTTCTCATCTATGGATAAGAAAACAGGCTACTTGCAAATTTAAGTGGACGACAGGGACCGAGAGAAGACTGCATTCATCCCCTGGGCAGCCTATACAAGTAAAGGTCATGCCGTTTGGGCTATGCACGGCACCAGCCACAATTAAAAGAGTCATGGACAGCATGCTAGCTTGCCTGAAGTCGCACACGTGGCCCGTATTCCTCTACGAGTTGGTGGTATTCAAGCGGACTTCCGACGAACACTTCACAAGTTTGGAGTCTGTACTCGAGGCCATTCCTACGTCAGGGCGAACGCTGACGCCTCAAAACGGCCATTTGGCATACGAGGATTTCTGGTTTTTGGGGCACGTCTTGAATGCATCGAGAGTGCGTCTGGCCGGTCGAAAACTTCACCCATAGCGAACCTCCAAAGACCGAAAAACAAGAAGAGCGTGCATCAATTTCTCGTACTGTGCGTGTACTACTTGTGCTTCGTCGCCAGCTTCGAAGTCATTGCGGAACAACTCCCCTGCTTGACGAAAGATAGCGGATCTTTCAGCTGGGAAAATGCCCAAAAGGATTCATTCTCCGAGCTTCATGTAGGCAGCGAATTCCACCCGTGTTCACTCACCATGAAGACAACGCTGAAAGGAAAATTGACACGGACACTAGTGATATAGGCTTGGGTGCCGGCGCAAAGCACAGCGGTTGGGAAAAATTAGTCGCCTATGCCCGCTGTCATGTATTGAAGGATGACAAATCTACTCACCCTCTGAGAAACATTTTCACGCTAGTATATGGACCATTCCAAAGTTTCGCTCACACGTGTAAGGTAAACCGCTCATGATTGTGACACACCTCCGTGCACTGTGTTTTCTCGCCATGCTGAAGCACCCCTCTGGCCGTCTTTGGCGGTGGAGCTTGCGCCTGCAAAAATTAGAAGTCAAAATCCCATATATATCTAGCGGGAAACTCTCCTACGCCGACTCCTCTCTCTCGCCACAGCCGACCCACCACCACAATACCCCGATGAAGACAACGCGTTATTCGGAGTCGTCACGGAGTGCGAACTGTCCGCCCAGTAGCGTGCCGACCCAAAGAGACACATAATAATTAATGCCTCGAAGGAGGTGACGTCACCTCCCGTAGGGCATTCAAGCGCAACGTAACGGCATTCAACCTCAATATCTCTGCCACCGTGACGAAACATTTGAATCCAGGGACAAGAACGAGTTATCCTATTGTCACCCCCACACAACATCGTGATAAAATTTTGGAAACGTTCCACAACTACCCGTAACCCGGACATCCGGGCAAAGCGCGTACTATTCGAACACTAAAGGCGAATTTCTACTGCCCCCCCCCCTTACAGCCGATATCTTCAGACTACATCTGGAGCTGCCGTGACTACCGGTGACAAAAAAAATTCCCCGCACCTCCCCAAAGGGAATCGTGCAGAAATGCGAACGCACTGGGTGCACCGATGAGTGTGTTGCGAGTAATGGCGTAATTAATGACGAGAGTGTGAACGTAATCATTTATTCATCAGCACCTGTTTGTGTTATCGTTGTACCTACGGCCACAATCACTGCCTTGTGATCGCTAAAGTGCACGGTCAAATGGTCTTTGAGAAGCATACGCGCGTCACAGTTTCGCGTAAAGACCAGATCAATGCAACTCTCGTGAATAGTAGTGGGGCACGTGCCGAAGCCGGCAGAGAGATAATGCATAGAGTGCCTGGTCTGCGTGTACTCGACCAGCCACTCGCCACTCTTCTTGCGCACGTCAACGTTGAAGTCGCCAACCAAGAATATGGGGTCAGAGGGTTTGAAGCGCACGCGCACACTTTGCATAGCCGCGTCCAGCTGCGCGGCAACGGCGTCTCGAGCGAGGTTGGGCGCGAGGTACACGGTCACCACAAAGAGTCCGTCTCCGGTGTAGGCAAGGGTGTACAAGTCCTTGTACGGAGACGTGTCTCGAACGGCAGACGTGGCAACGGCGTGCGATATCAAGTTCCCATACACGTTAGACACGAGACTAACACCGCAGTACTCGCCGTCCTTGCCGCTTCGAGCACACTAGTACAACTCACTTCAAGCGCATGCGTTCGGCATTGAGCGCGGAGAGATAACACATGCGGGCACACGCCCACGGAGCACGACAACCGTAGACTAAGAAATGAATTCGCATTTATGACGACGACGACGACGAAGGCAGAACTACGAGGCACGCGCTCACGTGCGCTCGCGCTGGAGGAATGCAGGCGCACGCCGCTCGATGGACGCAAGACAACCCCCGACTAATAAATGCATTCGCATTTAAAACGCTCACTACAAAACCGTCGGACATCTGCAGGCGATGGCCATTCCATCAAGGCCCTTACAACATATTAGAATTGACCTTCTGTGCCAATCCCCTTCGTCACGATCCGAGAACAATGGATTGTCATAGCGACAGACTACATCACGGTATACGCAGAGAACACCGCCCATTCAATGGGGACTGCGCAAGACATCCCGAAGTTCTTCATAAAAATAGTTGTGCCGCGAAATGGAGCCCCTGATGTCCCAAACACGGACCGCGGAACGGCCTTTACTCCGGAGGGTATGCAAGGAATCTTCCACTACTGCAACACGGATCACCGACTAACGACGGCTTACCACCCCCAAACGAACAGACTAACGCAAAGTCTGAACAAGACTATCGTGGATATGCTCTGTATGTACATCGACATGGAACTAAATACTTTGGAAGAATTCCTTCCGTATGTGACGTTTGCGTGAACACGGCTATTCAGGAAACTATGCAGATGACACCTTTCGAGCTTGACTACAGAGGGCAGCTGACTGCGATGCTTAACATTATGCTTCCACAATTAGAAGACGAAGACCTCAACACCTACATCCATGGATACCTTCCGCGTGCTGGCAGAGGCCCGTTAGCTCGCGCGAGTTCATACAAGCGATCCGTGTACAACCATTTCACTGGTGGATTGCGGACGCTACAATTTCCGACGCCCAGACGCCGTGTACTACCCAGGAGGTGGTGTGTTTGTTTCGACTCCCATCCGATGGCGCGCACACAGTGAGCAACTTCTGCGATGGTATTTCGGTCTCTACCAGATTCTACAACGTGTTGGCATACTTACCTACCAGGTGATCTCTAATATAATTCCCGAACATCCCGACGACGCACGCGGCCGAAAGTCGTCTACGTGGTTTGCCTAAAACTCTACTACGAAGATGATGGCGGGGGGTAATGCCCGGAATCATGCATTGAATTTTCTTATGTTTTGTTTTTGGCGCCCTGCTGCGCCGGGTTGTGTTCTCGGTGACCCAAGTGATGTGCGTATTTGTGTGCTTTCTTTTTCTGAACGGTTTATCTTATTTGATAGGGAGAATGTTTGTAAATAGAATAGACTTTTACTTACAGTGTTCTCTATGTAATTCGAAGGTTCAAGAAACGCCCGCGTCAAAACATGAATGCCCGCGCAGCAGGAACCGGCGCATGCGATTCGCTGGCACTCGCCTGTGCGTCACTTTGTTGACTGCTGCATTACCGCCTGTGTATTCTTTGAGCGATTAGGGGAGCACACGTTCGAAACAGTAAACTTGTTTTCCTTCAAGACAGCTGGGTCATCCTTGGCTTCGCAACAATATGCAACATAAGGCGTTTTCCACTAGCCTCTTTAATACGGATTAATTTTGTAACTATATATTTTGAGCCCTACGGCTATGCATTCTAACTGTAGCCCATCATAAATATTTTGCAGGAGTTTTCTCGATAAATATTAGGCAGGAGTTTTGTCACCGCAAACTTATTATTTTTCAAGATTTTTTCATTTATTTGTAATCCTGGATGGGCAGAGCGCGAAAAAGAGAATGAATGCGGTAAATTCCTACACCTAGAATCCGCTGGGCCCAAGCGCGGCCTGATTAAGAGCGATAAAAACTATGCAAAATACTGGAAAATTGAAGAAAAAAAACAATGGTAACAAATGAACGCTGTGCGGGTAAAGGAGCCAGTGAACACCTTGTCGGTATTTTCTGAAAGTGGTTAGTTACGAAACTTTATTGCAAATGGTTCTGCAGGGCTCAATCCAAACAAATCTTAACACTAAAAAAGACAAGCAGGGTGACGCGCAGTGAGACAAACGATGGCCACGTGAGAAACTGACGGACTGGAATTTAGTGCTCAACGCTATGCTTGACGTCGTCCTCCTGAAGGTCAGGTAACCTGGGATGCTTGCGCTAAGAGCTCTTCACCATCCGTGCCAACGCAGCATCAGTGGAAGCGTTTCCCGCACTGTTCAGGTGAATGGGATTAACTAGAAGTCCTACAAATCAGTCGCATTGTAACCCAAGTTGTAAAGCTCCGTCCGCCATACGTTGAGATGGAAGACAGCGGTAACTACGTGTAAGAAGACAGCAGGCTTAGCAAAAGCATGCAGTTTTACCCGCAATTTCTCCGGACGATTACCGTGTAGAAATGATGACTGTTGAGTAATCGCATGTGAGCAATTTTTTTCCTAACGAATTACTGTACCAAAAGCGTGCATTGTAAAAAAATCAGCTCACAATATTTGAAAATTTTAAAACAAGACTGTGTATTATAGAATGATTCCCACTAAAGCATTGTATGTAATTGAAAAATCTTTACTACGTCTTTCAAAAAACGAGCCTTCCACGCTCCCCGAGTCATTTTTAAATGCTCATTGAAGCAAGGTTCGTCTATGTGGTAATATCAAGATGCATGAAAACCCACCAATGCAGTTGTTAGAGAAAACAAAGGATAACCAAGATTTCTCATGCTTAAAAAACCTAAAAATCCCATAATATATGTTCTATCTTGCGTTAAGTTATAGCGCATTACAAAAAAACTAAACTTTTCGAGCAGATACTTACGAGCGCACTCTGTAAATCAAATAAACGGTAATGAAAAGCGCAACCCCTGACATAAGTTTTAAGAAAATTCTAGTCAAGTTTAAGAGCGCTTTTTTTATCCTGGAATTCTTTGTACTTCAAATAAAAACAGTGATCAGAGTGAACGCTACATTATAAGTAATCTAAACTGCCGTGATTGAAGCCACAGCTTGAAAACAGAAATATACTGAGAGTCGTAAGGGTCCAATGTGGAAAGAAAAAGGCAAAATTTTGGTGCCATGCGTGCGTATTTGTATGCGAATTTTGTTTAGTACCTTTTCTTTTATGTCTACGTGTGTTTCTTATCCGTTCCAACAAAATATGGTTGCTTTTGAATTCTTTTTTGTGTTCTTCTTTGTGGAGTCTGTCACCACAGTGTAAAAACGTGAGGTCCAGAACTTGATGGAGGCCTACAGAGCAATACCCCGCACAGTAAGGGCCCAATAATGGCGACAGTGTGTATATGATTGATGTCGATAAATTAGCAACCAATTACTTTACGAAAAATGAAACACATTGATGTTTGTTGCCTCGTGTAACCCCACTGCTATGTGTAACCCCACCGCTTTTTTGCCCGGTCCTGGATAGCGAAAGCGTTATCATGATTCTCAAAGCACTTTCTCCCATTTACTTGACAGGGAAATGCAAGAAAAAATAGGTAACACGTGGCACTCCGGCATAAAAAATCTGTGATTCAAAAGAAGCTGCTGGAAAAAGTTTATTTCAGGCCACTGATGTGAATCCGGTAGGCGATTGCCGCAATCCGAGAAGCAAATTTCATTTATGAGAGGCGAACAATCCAGTCTTTGAGGCGTTCAGTGAAGCCCACGGGCATAATCTCCAAGTTTCTGTTAACACGTTTTCTTATATGTTCGTGTAGACACCACCTAGGAGCCTTCTTGTATGCGAGGGCCTCAAATGAAGAAGTGTCCACGAATGTCTTGCCAGTGAAGGCCGTCGCATTGTCCGTTAAAAGTTATCTAGAGAATACGAACCACGAATACGTATTAAAAAAATTGTCCAGATAACCTTTGAATCAAGTTTGCGTAATGGGTAGAGCTCTTTTCACTTAAAGAATTGATCTGTCATGACCAGGAGGCATCAATTTTCCTTCAATGATTTGGGCAAGTACCCATCATGTCACACGCCACGATTTGTCCAGGAAAGTTACACTCGAAAGTTTTCATGAGGCTTGGTCGTTAATGTCCTTTGGGCTCCACAGACTGGCAAAACGGACACGACTTCGTGTAATACATAACATCCTTTCCCATAGAAGGATATCCAACAACGTTACAAAGTCCCTAATTGTCACCTCCCAATGTGGTGTCGGGGTAGTACACCAGAAAATACCTCCTACTCTCCACTCACCACTGTCTGTAAGGGGACTCCGAATTTTCCCAATTATCAATTTGTCCTGGCTTTCGATGCAGCAGTTATGCTTTGTTGCCGTTGACGCTGTAGCGCTTCGGTCTCTGCGGCCTGAGATACTCTTGGATACGTTTTCACTTCTCGTCTTTCTGCTTCAGTTCTAGCATCTGCTGCCGCTTTACCAGTGCTCCTTGGGCTTCATCAGATGTTGTAACCGCGAAAACGTGTGGTGTTTGCACTTCGGCTGTAGGAGCGCACGAGACAGAGCATCTGCGGCTGTGTTGCTCGTGCCATCCCTATAATCCACATTTTAGGGATTTTGTTGCCGATTTAGGCCAAGTGTGTGAGGCGACCTGCAGGGTTCTGAATCAGTGAGAACCATGACAGCGCTTAGTGGTCACTCTTTGAAGTGAGATGTATGCAATCCAGACACAAGTTTAACTCCTTAAATGCCAACACTATGGCTAGACACTATTTATCCGTCACGAAGTAGTTTTTTTTGCGCAGCTGACTGAGTGAGGAATGCAAATGCCAGAGGGCACCAGTCACTGCTATGCACTTCACTTGCATTGCGGTTCCCTTCCACCGGTTTGAACAGTGAAGGGATGCTACAGCTCTCGCAACCGGAGGCATTGAGTGGTGGGATAGCTCTTCAGAGCCCCCGGAGCGCCGGCTCTTCAGGAGCCACCAAAGATCACTTCGCGCCCTCGCTTTCGCAGCTGCTAAAGGGATCGTGCCAACTCCCCCCAGGTTGGGATGAAGTACCACTACAAGCCGACCATTGCCAGGAAGAACTACAGGCTGAATATAGTCAATGAGAGCTCGCTTCTGGGCTAGTTGGTACATTATTTCTTGCAAAAACACTGCGCTAAATTGAAATTACGAAGACGAAGGACGGCGGAAGACATGCGCTTTCGTAAGTGTGCATCGTGGGTTCCGCCGTCCTTCGTCTTCGTAATTTCAATTTAGCGCAGTATTTTTGGAAGAGATATAGGCTGAACCTTGGTGCACAACCAAGCAAAGGAGATTGACCCTGCTGGCAGCGAGTTGCACTTTTGGAGGGTTACCTTCGAGGCGTGCGTTGTGCTTGCACTCTTAAACAGTCTGCAAATAAACAACGTGATAATAGAAGGCATATAAAAATACAACCACATCAGGAGTTTACACCATTGCGTAGTTAATCCTGGTGTCCCCCAATGAAATATCCATCATGCACGGAAAAATTTCCTGGAAATGCAGCCGCACGAATTCCAGAAGATCTCTTGTAGAAGTGAAATATTTTTCTATCTCATTTTCATCTACAGGGATCGGTCCAAAATGCTGGTACAGTCGGCAGTGGTTAATACCTTTATTGAGCTACGCGGCAACACATCTGGATCGATAACGAAAATGGATAAGAGTATCTCGTGGTTATCGCGTTTAGGAATCTTTTGTCTGCACACATGCGAGCTTTGCAAGGTTTATTTACCCGCTAATACAACTGGAACAGTTCTGGAGCTTTTTTAAGGCCTAGCGGCTGTTGTATAGGCAACTTACGGTAGTGCTCCATCCAGCTGTAATTCATGTTATTTTCACAACGGTCTGGGTTTGAACAGGACACGCATCGCGTGTCTCGATGTGGTGTTCCAAAATATTCACCGCGTCAGGGGCCTGCATGAACATGGCTCCAAAAACTTCTAGCACCTTACACAGCGAAGATGTTTTCTCCGCTGGTGTTAAAAACTACCACCAGATAATTTCCAACAATTTTCAACCTTGCCGCCCCAGGTTTCTGCTTACAACAACCCTGACTGAAACTGCGATTGTGTCTGCGGAGCTGTTTAGCAGTGTTCCTGGGCTATTGTGGAAGTTTCCGGATTTTACATCAACCACAAACCCTGTTCTAGCAATAAAATCACTACCCATTATAGGCGGACAGTGAAGTCTGTGAACGTGCAAAAACGTTTCCTGTGGTTTCGCCATTCAACGATTACTGACAGCCTCGCAGCTGATGGTATCTACATAACCCGGTGTGAAGATGTTCGGATACTCATCCTTACGTGCCAGAATATTATATTCCTTGCCGAGCACCGTTCTCCAAGAAAATTGGCGACCACGAAAAATCTTTCTCAATTGTGTAGTAGGCCCGGTATCCACGAGCCCCTACATTTACGATACTTAAAGTGCATTATTGACACTTGAGGTTTGTTCCTAAATCGCCCACTGCCAAGAGCTCACCATGGAGTGATTCTTCTTCGCTGTACACCGCTGGGTTGTTTCCTGCACCAAACCACCGCGCTACATGTCATTGACACTGTGTGCAGCGGCCTAACATGGTTTAGGTCTGGAACGTTTGCTCTGCATCAGCCTCCGTCGTTGGCGTGGTCTCCGACGAGTGTTTTAGCGGCTCCGACAGGACTGGATGAGTGCACTGCAGTGACCCCACATAAGTACACTGCTTCATACAACTAGGTGCAGTATGTTCCCGCCCGACGTGCAGCGTCTCCGTGATGCGGCGATGGCGTAGAGGTAGAGCATCCGCCTCGTGTGCAGAAGGACCGTGGTTCGAATCCCCGTGCCGGACAACTCCCACCAGATTTTACGAAAATCCGCCATTGATGGAATTGCACAAAGGGCCTTGGGGTGCGCCCTGACCCCGGCGACCATTGCGGCAATGCACTCCTTTACCAGAGCAGGATTGGCCACCCTGTTGTAGTAACGGCCACAACCTCCCATGAATACGAAAATTAACCCACGGCCCTCAGCCCCAGCGGCTGCGAAGCAACGGACCAGGGCGGTGGTCAGACCTTTGACGTAGCAGAGGGTGCTAGGAATCCCTGGATCCGGAAAGGCCACTAATGGAATCTGAACCTGGCAACATTTAACGCGCGAACCTTATCTAGCGAAGCGAGTGTCGAGGTGTTGTTCGAGGAATTAGAGGGCATCAAGTGGGATGCAATAAGGCTTAGCGAGGCTAGGAGACCAGGTGAAGCCCTTACGGTGCTGAAAAATGGACACGTCATATGTGTCCATTTGGACTTAAAAATGATGCAAAATGGACACGCCTAGAGGACAGAAGAGAACTGGGAGTGGGATCTCTAGTCAATAAAAGCATAGCTGGCAACATAAAACACCATAGGCTTAAAAAAGGGCAGCAGGTCTTGTAATTAGGCTCAATAAGAGGCAAAGCACAAGGTGGAGCAGGGCACTCCACCCACATCCAGCCACGACAACCAAGCAGTTGAACGCCTCTATGAAGATGTGGAATCGGCAAATGCTAAAATAAAAACACAGTATACCGTAGGCATGGGAGACCTCAATGCTAAAGTAGGCCAGAATCAGGCTGAAGGCAAGGCAGTTGGGAACTATGGTCTGGGCTGTAGAAATAGCAAGGGGGACCTACCAGTTGAGCTTGCCGAACGGAATAACCTACGCATAATGAATACCTTTCTCTGTAAACGGGAGAGTCGGAAGTGGACCTGAGGGAGCCCGAATGGGGAGCATAAAAATGAAATAGACCTCATATTATGCGACAACCCTGGCGTCGTGCAGGATGTGGAAGCACTAGGAAGGGTAAGGTGCAGTGACCACGATATGGTAAGATCTTGAATTAGGCTAGATCTGAGGAGGGACCGCAACAAGCTCGTACAAAAGGAGCCGAAAACTGAGCTAACTGTAAGACGTAATGTAGAACAATTCCGGATCGCGCTGCAGAACCGATCTTCAGCTCCTAACGAGGAAGCCGCGCTTACGACACAAGAAGCCACCGAAATCCTTACACGTATTATCACGGAGCGTGCAGTAGAAGTCGGGGCACTATGGCTAGCCAGGATACTGGAAAACTTTCACAGGAGAGGAAAGATCTAATTATGAAACGGCCAACTATGACAATCTCTACCGCAGCTGACAGAATAGAACTAGCGGAGCTTTCGAAGGTAATCAATAGGTGTAAGACAGCTGACATAAGGACGTATAATGTGGAGAGGATCGAATACGCTGTAAAGAACCAATGTAGCCTTGAAGCCGTGAAAAAGCGTCTTGGCGTGTAATCAGATGTATGCACCTAAAGATAGGCAAGGCGATGTCATCACAAATATTGATAAAATAGTTACAGTGTCCGAGGAGCTCTACAGGGATCTGCACAGTAGCCGGATATCCAGGATAATGCCGAACGAGACAGTAGCTTAGAGGAGATAGACATCCCACCAGTAACGACCGAAGAAGTAAGGATGGCTTTAAAAGAAATGAAAGGGGGCAAAGCACCTGGTGAGGATCATATAACAGCAGACCTCTTGAACGATGGCAAAGAAAGTGTACTTGAAGACTGGCAAACCTGTATACGCAATGCCTAATTACCGTAATGGTACCGGAATCTTGGAAGAACGCGAACATCATCCTAATCTATAAGAAATGTGACATGAAGCACTTGAAAAATTACACCCCGATCAGCTTACTGTCAGTCGTCTACAAGGTACTTACCAAAGTAATCGGTTACAGAATCTCTGCAACCTTAGATTTCAGTCAACCCAAAGAACAAGCAGGGCTCCGTAAAGGTTATTAAACAATGGACCATATTCACACGTTCAATCAGGTGACAGAGAAGTGCGCTGAGTATACTGATCCCCTATAGATAGCCTTCATAAAATATGAGAAAGCATTTGACCATTCATTCAGGCATTACGGAACCAGGGGGCAGATGAGCATTATGCAAGAATACTAGAGGATATCTGCAATGGGTCCAAAGCTACCATCATCCTCCATAAGAAGAGCAGTAAAATACCTATAAGGAAGGGCGTCAGACAAGGAGACACAATCTCTCCAATGTTATTCACAGTATCTTTACAAGAAGTATTCAGAACGTTGGATTGAGAACAGGTGTGAGTAAGGGTTAATGAAGAATACCTCAGCAACCTCAGATTTGCTGATGACATTGCCTTGCTAAGCAACTCGGGGGATGAATTGGAAAGCATGCTTTCCGCACTGGTCGAACCGAGTAGAACCATCGCCCTGAAAATTAATATGCAGAAAACTAAAGCAATGATCAACAACCTCGGGACGGCACAGCCGTTGAGATAGGTGGCGAGGCAGTGGAATTGATAAGCGAATATATTCACTTAGGCCAAGTTGTGACCTTACCTTGAGGCAGAGGTAATTAGAAGGATCAGAATGAGGTGGGGTGCATATGGCAGTCATTCTCAGATAATGAATAGCAGCCTACGATTGTCGCTGAAGAAGAAAGTGTATGACAGCTGCATCTTACCGGTACTCACCTACGGGGCAGAAACATGGAGACTCACTAAGAGGGTTCAACTTAAATTGAGAACAACTCAGCAGGCAATGGAGCGCAAAATGATAATTTTAACATTACGGGGAAGAAGAGAGCGGAGTGCGTAAGGGAACAAACATGAGTTAAGGACATATTAGTAGAGACCAAGAAGTTCAAATGAAGGGGGGCAGGGCATGTAATGCGAAGGCAAGATAACCGCTGGTCATCAAGGGTAACAGAGTGGATCCCTAGAGAAGGCAAGCGTTGCCGGGGGCTGCAGAAAGTTAGATGGGCAGATGAGATTAAGAAGTTTGCGCGGATAAATTGGTCACAGTTGGCACAGGACCGAGGTAATTGGAGAATAATGGGAGAGGCCTTTGACCTGCATTGGGCGTAGTTAGGCTGAGGATGATGATGATGATGACAGCGCCTCCGCTTTGCGTTACATATCTCGGACCTGCCTCACCCAACTGGTTATTCAAGGGAGGCACTTCGCCTCTGGGGTGAGTCAGCACGGCAATCATCTATCTTGGTGCTGCCGCACCGTTGTAGTAGTCTAGGCAAAAACTCTCCCTCGGTTGCATGGCATCACCGGAGAGTGGGGGCTACAAAAGGTTCCCTCGGTGGCACTCCAGCCCTTGGTCGAACCGGGGTCGGATATTATGGGGGATCCCTCTGTTACCGAAGCGTCGTTCGGCTCGTTCCAACTTCTTATAACCAGTGCATTTTCTTTGGTAGCAAGTTTTCGCAGTTCGAACAAAAAACGTGGTCTTCTTATAGTGCCGCGACCCCAGCGGTTTAGGCAAGGTGCGTCGGCTTGTCTGCTTCGTCGAAGGGAAGGTTTATCTAAGCGCACGATGGCTCCAAAGAGGTCTTTCTAGAAGGAGGTGGGAAGTCATATGATTCTTCCAACAAGCATGCCTCAAGCGAAAGCCTATTTAGGACGGACGTCATAGTTTGAGAACTACGTGAAGCGCAAGTAAGGCTAGATTCGTTGAAGGCACTGGAGGATAGTCCGGATGATCCTTTTCTCTTCGAGTGCTCGCGGTGCCTCTCGCTCGTACAAACCCAGTTATGAGAGTATATAATCCAACAGGCTTTCCTTGTCATCTTGCGCACGTGCGGTCAGTTGATCCTTTATGTGTTAGTCAAGTGCAGGAACAGAAACATCCGCTTGAAGGGACTAGTAAAATCTACCGTGCTTCCAAAAAGCTTCTAATCTCGTCTCCAGGCCGCCTCTGAGGATTGCGCAACCCGTGCAGTATCCTAGAAAACAGCTTGCCATCCTAATTTGACGCAGCGATTGGTTATGAAACAATTCGTAAACAAAGTCAACATGTCCCACATTGTCGGCATATCCGTGGACGCTATAATTTAACTGCGCGATACTTCGAGATTGAACATACGGCGAAGTGTAACTGCGGCGAATGCTACAGTCGCAGTTTTCGTCGTTGGCGTATGGCACTCGGGCAAACAATTGATCGGTGCTTCAAGATTTGCAGCCTCAAGCGCCACAAATTTCTTTCAAAATTCAATTTTTCACTCGAGCAACTGCTCCACAAATTCAAAAATTGGATAAGTGCTGTTGATGCAGCTTCTTTTGCGCAGTCTGCGTTGTGTGCAATATTGGTCCAATTTCGCTGGTGAATGCACTCCGGCCATCGTTCCTTGCGAACAAAGGAATTCATCCTACTTGCTAAAAATTACACAGAAGCAAAGCTAAAGAGTAGACGAAAAACACCCTAGCCTCTGTTTTGACCCTATTTGGCTTAGGGCCTGTGCGAATGTCCCCTGGTACGACGAATTCTTTTGGAACCAACTCGCTGAACTTAGGTGCTTGGTTGCTATGTCAACTAGTGGTCACCGTATCGCTCGACATAAAATGAATAGCCTATGCCTGTTCCTTCAATCAGGTTAAATGCCAAGACAAACCAGAACACCCGTAGCCTTCTAAGCGGACTTTATCATCGCCAGGGAGTCAGGGATTGCAAATTAAAGTGTAAACCAAGTTTGCTGTAGGTTAAGAAACCTCCTTAATGTGGGAAGAGCTGGCGAACCTTATCCTGCTAGACAAAGTGACGCCGACACGCAAGCAATCGTACTCTCAAGTTTACTCCGAAACAAAAAACAAAAAAAAATATGCGTGGATAAAGCCGTTGAAAATAAACAACTGTCATGGTGAGAATGGGGCCCAGAATAACGCACTACATCGACTGTGCAAAAAGTGATATCTCACTCCGCTCGACACTAAAGGCAGCCTTTGATTCCTTGTACAAATCCACACCCTACGCGCTGTTTACATGTGTTGGTTCGTGCACGATGGCCAAGCATCGTTGCTTGGGTTATCTTTCCCTTGCTGCTCTTATCATGGGTATAAGATGCCGCGGCTTATTCGTCCTACTCTCCCTACCGGCACATGAGAGCAGTGTTTATAACGGACGGGGCAGTGGTACGCATGTTCTGGTAATAATGTGCACCATGCATGTGATTCGTGCGTACTCGCTGTTGCTCATCGAAAAATGCACAGGCCACCATACACATCTGAGAGTGACATGCCTGTCTATGTTCGTGGCGCGCTCCCTGTACTTTTATCATCAAGCAAGTGGCGCACCATGCATAGTAGCTACGCTCTTACAGTATTTACGCATTTTCTAACGAAAATGTGAGCTAACGAGGCAGAAGAGTGCATGGGAGTTGCCGAAGCGCCATCCGCGCAATTGAGTAAGCTCCCAGTGTTGTTTTAACATGGCGATGGGCCCTCTCGGACGTTTATGCCACCAGCTCGTTTCGCTTTCGGCGGCAAAACCTCCACACTCAGCTGTGTTACTCCGAGTGGAGCACCGATTGCGTATTCGAGGACGCAATGTGGTGAAACATTGATTAGTTCTCTCGAAAACGTAGTTGACTTGTGTGTGCGCGTCGGCCTTTCGATGAAGGAAGCCGACAAGGTCAAGCACACCCTTTAAATTGAAATATAAGGTGTTTTACATGCTACGGACTAAGTATCCAGATGCTACTGGCCCAGCAAGAAATTGCACATTGCAAAGTGCGGAACAATCAAAACCTGAATGTTCAATTTTATTTATTTCATGTTTCATTTTCTATAAAGATGGCCTCAATGGTCGTGGGAGCTTATAGCAAACCAAACATTTTGGCTGGACCCGGAAACCGTTTCGAGGCAGCAGCACAATAGAGACAAAGCGTGTAACACCCGAAGCAAGCGCTGGATCGAAAATTTAAAAATTCAAATATTACCAGTTTGACACCACTACAGCAATACGAGAAGCTTTTTACGCACTTTATGACAAGATAATTACAAAAATTGCTGAAAATATAAACACAAAGGTGACTGGGTAACAAAAGCAAAGTAATACATTTGAATATATTACAGACTCCAAGTTTTTGTCATACCCACCCGCTACTACAAAGCCGTACGAGTGCATGAAATAAACTACTATAATAAAATACAATGTAACCGAGCAATAACATTCCATTTAAAGTATACACATAAGAACACTGAGCCTGCAAGGAAAATCAACTTCATTCTTGATGCTGTTTTTTCCAACAAAACAAAATATTAAGGGAACTTAAAAAGACAAAGCATCAACAACACAATACACTTGGATATATACATAAATATTCTTCGCCCAAGTTGCCTGTTTATTTTTTGTGTAACGACATCGCTTCGCACAAGAACCAAGACATACGAACAGATGCACACTAATTTTTTAGGTGTATAAAATATTACTCCAATTCCTTTCGGCTGAGACCTAAAGTTTCGCCGAATCTGTTAATATAGTAGAGAATGTTTTACGCTAGCTCTTGATACTAGTGAAAATTACGAAACTGCTGGATAGCCCAAGTGTCATTACTTCCCGCATTCACAAGAATATTTCTTTGCTGTACTGAAGCCTCGTTGATGAATCAGATCAGAAATAGCGACTTCAATAGGTGATATTCCTACATCTTTTGAACACAAATAGTGTGATATAACAGAAATAACCCTGAAGTACTGGCCCGCTGTTCTATATTTTTAAAACCCCAAATATTTTTTTGCAAGACCTAAAAGCGTATTGAGGTTTGTATTTGTAGTTCCCAAAAAATCAATGAAGGATAGTTTAAATGTGAGCTAAAACGCCGTTTTATATTTATTCTTTTTGTCAGACGAAGAAACGACAGCGGCATAAAACCCCAGTAATTGATGATAGAATTTTATACAGGTGAAATATATGAGCATCCCAACCAAAGTGTGAAGAAAAATATACACGAAGAAGTATAAATTAAGAAACAATATCAACTTCCTCAGATTCTTCACAGATGGCTCTAGTCAACATGATTTTTAGTAGCAACACCAAAGATACCAAGTGCGGTTTTTGTAAGAATACTTTCTAGCTTATTCGTCTCCACGTTCTTGGGTTGCTTTGACAAAACATGATTACACATCTATTTTGCTTCAATACTGACATGGCATAAAGTAATAACTGGGCTATCGTCAGCATAGATAACCTATTTAACGTCTCAAAGAATATCAAGAATATCATTATTATACTAGGTAAATAGCAAAGTCCCCAATATACAGCATTGTTGCACCGCATGTGTAATAGGCATAAAAGCTTTTTTATGGTATTGATGTTAACATATCTTGCCTCTCCATATAAATACGAGTTAACAAAATCTAAGCTTTCCTCTCGAATTTCTTAGCAGTATAATTTACCAATAAACTACTTTGATTAAGGAAGTCAAAGATTTGCTAGGATCGGCAAAACTCCCACCAGGGAAAAGGTTTTTGTTAATGTATTGTAATAATATTCTTTTAAGGTTAGCGGAGTAGTGAAGGTTGATCTATCTTTTCCTAATCCACATTTGAAGTAAATTATGTGGCCCTGTTTCTCAAATAATTTCGTCACGAGTGAATATTATTTTTCCGGTCGTTCAGTGAAGACTGGCAGAATAGATTTTCGGTAGTAGCTTATAGGCAGATATCGGTTTTACCCTTTGTATATCATGGACACCCTGGACCGTTTTATTGCACTAGTGAAAGTACAGTATTTCAGAGCCTCTTTGAATATGTGGGCTAGTACAGACATAATTGATGGCAGTACATACTGAATTGGTAGCAACTACAAAGTGTTTTCTTTTAAAGCTTTTGAGTTTCACAGTATCACAAAGACACCTATATTTTCGCACTCATCAATCGGTTCATGAAATAGTATATTATAAATAAAAGTAATTCGTATCCGTCATCTAAACTTCTCCATCTCAACTTCTCCAGAGAATCCTGAGCAGAAACAGCTAGATGTCTAGACGTGCCGGCGAGCCCTCTACAAATGACTGTGGCTAGCCCACATCTCAGACGTATGTGGCACACGCAGGTCGATAGCCCTAAATGTTTCATTTGGAGTGATGGTGGACATATACCTCACTGCAGCTGCCGTCGCGATCGGCCTCCGGTAATTTCAAACAGGCTGCATACTACGACAATTCATATGCCCAGCCGTATATTGTGCCGCAGACGGTGTACCACCGATGATATCGCTGCTGGCTTAACACTATACATCGTTTACCAACCGCCTCTCAACTTCTCCACATCGCCGCTCACTGTCGCCTATGTGGCGCGCTCTGCCAGACGTGGAAAGGCAAACTAATAGCCGCAGTTACTGGGGCAAAGGCTGCGTCGTCCGTGAAAACTCAAAGGCCACACTCAAGGCCTAATTTTTTTTTGCCATTGTTGAAGGTGTCGCTACTACTGCAGTAATCGTTTGCGCTAGAATGTGCTTTTCAACTGGACGCAAGAGTACGTACTCATTTTCCCAACCTACGTTTCTGCTCCCTTCTGGCCCAATACTCCTCCACTTCGACCCATCTGCTTCGACCGAATTGCTTACGGATGCATACTGAACGGGCCCTTCTTTGGAGCAGGATTATGTTGTGGCGTGTAGGCACAAACATTTGTGCCTGGTATTCAGCCTTCAGATGCCTGCGCGACAAGCACCTGTCAAAGTGCCCCTTTTGGTCTTCTGTGCTTCGCTATAGCTTTTATAGGAGACCTTTGACGTATCATCAGGCCTTCACTCAACTCGAGGATGTACAGAGAAAATGTTTAACCCAAGTGTTTGTTTCTTGCTTCCAGTAGACGTCTTTCAATAGCGTCAGTGGTCCTCAGTCGTGCCGGCCATTTATCAGCTTGTACGGTAAGAAGCCCAAACGTGAGTGTAGGACGCGACGATTGGCGAATAGCAGGTGAGCAAGATACGCACACCAATATATAGGATTCTCTTGGCTCACTTTTCGCCGCATTTTCCTAGTGTTACATTGAGCTCTCTACTAACTCGAGGCGTGGTGTGTAGCTTTTTTGTCGACAGAAGATGGTTCACTTCACTCATAAGGTCTGAAAAAATGTTGAGCGAGGGTCAGAGAGAATCGCTCTTTAGAACCTAATCCTTCCGAACGTCTCTAAGAGTCGTACGGCCACCTATACCGATTCCACTGGGTGTACGTTATAGCGTAAGAGTTGCGGGTGGCGAAATCCGCCAGTGTCAAGATGTATCCCTCGCCAGATGTGGACTTTTGTAAGAATAGGCCCATGATGTCGACGGCGAAGCGCTCGAATGGCGCAGCAATATTAGCAACTTTGCCCATGAAAGCTGTGGCTGCCTCTATCTGGTATAGGTAGGTTTGCACTTATCACAAGAACCTAAGTACCACATAACGTCCGCTACACCACCGGGACAATAAAAGAGTTCCCGAATTTCATTCGCGGTTCTCTACGTGCCCTGATGTCACGATAGCTGCCCCTCGTGGGCGGCGCTTAAAATTCTTTGACGTAGCCCAGGCAGCACAGGACTGTTCGGCCTAAAACAGGCCGGTGTACTTTGGCCAGTGATTTTCTGTCTGGCCGTTTTCCGGCAGCCATGTTCGGCCCATGTCCAAATGTGGGCCTTTTGGCCGTATACGGCCGTACTCCCATGGCTGTCCAACGGCCAGTGTCCGTCGGCCAGCCGACAGGCGTACGGTCATACGGCCAGATTCCAGCCGCAGGGCTCCGACCATTCAAAAGCAACCCGTGTACAGCCGAAGTACGGCCGCCGGAGGACAGCCGAGATGCGGTCGTCGGACTGCAGCCGTACTAAAGCTACCGGAAATGCTGCCGTGCTACGGGCACTGGAGTCAGCCACAGTACGTTAACCGTACTGAGGCCGGTCACTGCACGTCGCGCAAGAAGATGACTCATTCGCGCACTGCAGAAACAGCACAAACCCAGCATTTTGGGTCCAATGCAGCCACATCAAAGTAAGCTCGCGGGCAACAACCAGCCGTCAAGCTTTCAGCGCAGCCTTGCTTAATTACCAGCCTATGTTGACAGCGAAATTCATTTATTAAACAGTGCTTACAAATTATTGTTCCTTAAATTGCCGTGCCTCTTTTACTGCCGAACACAGAAAATATTCAGTTCTTTGTACAGCTTGAATAGATGTATTGTCCAGGTCCTGATATCCTCTGTGGGGTGGCTTACCTGTAATAAACGGGGAGAGGAGGGGGGGGGCGGAGGGCGCATACTTTAGTGGGTTGAATTTCAGAGTGATTAATTGCGCCGTTTTAGCCAATTTCTTTTAGGGCAATATTCCGGAACACTTTCATGTTATGACTACATAAACTATTTTTATAACAGTTGCTTGACGAATTTTGATGCTTATAATAACGGCGTGATTTTCTGATGATTTTGCGCAGGGCTGATACTTAGAAGGAGTGAACAGGTACTTTCATTTTCAATCTATTTTAATGCTATTTTCATGAGTATACGTCCACACCACTTAATAGTCCAAAAGAACTTAATTTTCTTCTAATGTCATACTACGTTCAAAAAATTGTAGACGCGTTGCGGATGACGCCCTGCTTCAGGTGGCTGCAGTTGTATCCCTCTGTGTTCACGCAAGGAAAGGCGTAAAATTAGAGTTACATAATTTGTTTCAAACCAATAACATAGCATTGGTAGCATGCATACAAGAGACCTTGCATACTGCAACGAATAGGGCAATAAATATTTTATTGCTCAAGGTTGAATGCATAGGGTTCTCAACCCGTCGGAGGCAAACTTGCGCCCCGGGAATTTCGTTTATTTATTTATTGATTTGTTTGTTTATTTACTTATTTTGATTCATTTATTTATTCATTGATTTATTTATTTATTTATTTATTTTATGCCTGCTTGCCTTTGCATGCATTACAGAAGGGAGATACATAACACTAAGCATTAACTCTGAGACAAAATAACAAAGAAATTCTACAAAGCACGCGGAAAATTGTCAATATAAACAGTTATGCAATCATACGTGGAAGATAATTACACTGCAGTATTGATGTAAAATAAAATGAATCGCGCAAGGCGTCACCTTTAAAGGAAAGTTAATAATTTGCTTAGGCAAGCGGTCCCACTTTGCGATATGTAGAATGGTGCTTGGACATACTTCTCCCCTTCTACTCCAGTTTTCGAATGATAGATATTACGAAAAAAGTTCAACCTGTGGTTTCGTCTGTGGTCTTTCACGTCCTGCCATTTCAGTTTAATTTTACTTTCTCTCATGCTATGTTGAGCGTGACAATTACCTAATACGAATAACACTGTCATGTTCTGTATGTTTTTGAGCGTATCAACCAGCTCTTTGGTGTAGGGATCCACGAAAACACAAGCGTACTCCAAGGTTGAGCGCACATGACTGAAATACGGTTGTTCTCAGTTAAATGGAGGTTCACTGAAATTTCGTCTCAGAAAGCCAAAAACATATGCAGCCGCAACTTTGATGGTGTGAACCTACCCATTTAACCTCTAGCCACTCCCTAAATAAACTCCTAGGTATTTATATTCCTCGGCCGTTGTCACAGCAGCATAATTTACGGTATACGTATTCAATTGGAATGAAGGTTTTTTTGTAAAGGTGCCGTTAACACACTTTTTAACATCCAAAAACTTTTTTCAATAATCCCACCAGGATGTTATTAATTTCGTATAAAGCTGCAGGTATACGGAATCACATTCATTCGCTATAGTCCGGTAAACTACACAGTACTTTTGAACAAAGCTATAGGGCCAATAGTAATAACAGTGGAAAAACCGATTCATTCAGTTCATAGGATGAAATGTACTACGCAGAAGGTGGTATGGAACACCATCATGTGCTTTTTTGCAGTCCAAGAATATACAGTCAACCACTTTAAGCTTATCTATTGGAAAAGCCAAATCGTGCGTGAACTCAACAATCTGCGTTGAGCAAGAAAATCCTGAGAAAATCCGTGTTTGCTATGATGCTGGCGATTATGTTTAACCAAATGAGTCGTATCCCAAAAGTAGCTAAGCGCACCTTCAAACATCGGAACTAAATTAACAGCTAGGCTTCGTCAGTGACAAGGCTCTGTTGTTACAGCAATTTTAAATTTTTTTTTCTAAATAGGCAGTCGTAAAATCCCATGAAGTAACATAGTGCAGGGCATGAAGTTGAACCGACCAAGGCACGAGCGAGTCTCTTTTACGTTTATCACAAACAACATTGTGCAACATTGCTTGTCGCAGTTTAATTGTAAGCAGAATAACTAGCGCTTTCGCTCGCACTTGCCTTTCTTTGGTGGGGAGTCCTTGACATGGTGGCGGTTTAGCTCCTGCGTGGTGGCCGCTTGTTCGACGTCCTTGAAGGCCAGTAATTTTGGTAAACCATCTACATCTCGGATCGCACATCTCTGCCGGGTCGATTTCTCCAATGCTCTCCATTTCTTGGGGGGGGGGCGAATAGCATCGAGCTGATGCGTCGACGAAGCCGGCAGCAGAGGCGTGGTAGCGGCGATGACTGGTGAGGCTTAGCTCACCCGTCGGTGTGGCACAGTCTTCTTGTGTCAATAAATGACATTTCGATGGCCTAAAAGGTTCCCTGGTAATGTCCAGTGAGTCGTTGCACTCGCCCGTTCACCGAGAACACTCATTACTGTTTGACAAACGATGTTCGTTCATTTAAAATGTAGAAACATGGAGCGGATGAAAAACGCGTCCCCTTCGTTCGGCTCCCTAACGGTTTTTTCTCTCCCCAGGAAGAAAACGTCGGTCTCCTTCCAAACACGTCTGTGCATGAATTCTCGGCGCCCAGGCGCGTGCCGTTCGGCTGAATACCGTTTTCCGAAAAAATGACGTATAACCAGATACCTTACGTAGGCCGGTCTCCTCTTGAACACCGGTTGCCAAATATTCTGTAGCCATTCGCTTGTCGTAATTCGGCCGAGGACAGCTAACCTAATGAACCTAACCTAATATTTTGGGGCCGTACGTCGGCCGGTATCCTTTATAACACTGGTTGCCCGAAGAAAACGAATTTTCTACCGCCGGACGCGCGGTTCACCGTCGAAACAACGAATGCACGGCAGCCGCATCCTAACCGTCTCCTTTCGAACACCAACTGCCGCAAGGATACGCATATTCGGGGGCCGGTCGCTTGCCGTGCTTCGGCCGATTACCGCTTCCCGAAAAAAAAACGGATGCCCTAAGGCCGTACTTCGGCCGTTCTCTTTCTCAACATCGGCAGCCGTTAGAGAACTGAATATCTGGCAGCCCGTTAGCTGCCGTTGTGCGTAAGGACACGGGCGGATCAAAAAATACCGAAGCGCTGTATGCCGAATGTTGGCCGTTCAACGCATGATCAGTGGCTGCCAGAACCTGGATGCTGGCCGGACATGCCAGAAAGCGGCCATAGAGGGGCCGGTCTTGGGGCACAATTTCTGTGCCGCCTGGGAGGGGAGCTGGGTCGACCACTTGTTCACACTCTCTTCTATACTCCGACACGGATCGGCTGTAAAGTATTTCCTTGGACAGGTAGAACCCCTGTGTTAGCATTGCACTAGAATCTATGGCCGATTCTGTGAACACAACGTTTGAGTGTCGGATACTTTTTGTGACATGGAGTTTCTTTGAATTTGTAGCAGCAGATCATTCCTGGCGAAGAGATCTTGTCCCTGAAACCGTCTCCATCCAAGACTGGTCGAACGTTTTGGAGCCATTTTCACGTCCATAGATAGATTTTTTGTCGGTTGGATTGCGCGCTGTCTGGACGCTGCAGAGGACGACGTCATATATGTTCGACTCACGGCGTTTGGCTAAACCCTTTCCAATGAAACACTATGAGGAAATCGTAACTAGCGCCTTCGCGAGAGTAAAAGAACTGCCACTTCCCTGAGTAACCGCATGCTCTCTTAGATTATATGCCCGGTGAGGAATGAGGTCACGGCGTATAACGACGGTTGCTCTCGGTGTCTTGAAATAAGCTAAACTCCTGCACATTGAGAGTTCCCATCGGGACAGGTGTGGTACTGGCCGTACCAGGAGCTCGGGTGGTTTTGCTCATGGCACTAATGAGGTGGGCCGCATGGTACAGAGGAAATGTGAAGAGTACTGACGTACGCTTCTCTGACGCGTCGGCCACTACGCTTAGATAAGGCACCTGTCCAAAAGACACAATGCCGCTTTGGCACTTCGTTTCGTGTCAATTAGTTAGAAATTTCTTGCGAATTAGCGCCTTTTGTTTTAATCGGAAATTTGATGCCCGTGGCCCATCTCGGCCGCAGATGTAGCGTTTGTTCCCTGCTGCATCACCGGATTCCTTACCTGTATCAAGCTTTGCTGGTGCGGTGCGGTCGAGTCGTTTCGGTCTACTCAGAACCTTAACAAGTTCGCCAGGTCCGGATCCTTCGTAAATCGTCATTCCATGTCAATGACCCAGCAGTAAAATCGGCGATCACCAATTAGCTCATTAAAAATTGCGTGTCATGCTCGCATGGCCCACAATGCTCCCTTAAAGTGGTTTGTCCAGAAAAGGGTTCTTTTTCTAGCGGCCCTTTTACCTCCAGGGTTTAACGCAAATGTACGTCTGGGAAAAAAATTATGAAAAGTTACCTTTTCTTACAAGGGCCACCATTTTTTGTGAACATCATGTTGAGGCCCTTGGCTGCTATAAGCCGCATTTTTAAAGTATGTTTCCTTTTCTTTGCTGTGAATATGCCATTCAGAATTACAAGATGTCGACCATTTTCAAACATTTTTAGCAAATACGAGTACGTTCTCTAAGCCAATGAAGCAGTTGTACCTGTATCTCAGCAATGTGGAAAATTGGTAAAAACTATATTTACACAGAAAAAAAAGTGAAATGTGCGAGAAAACGTTTGTACAACTTAAAAAAATCTCCCTTATGCCCCATATTCACCTTAAAATTGCGCATTGTTGTAATCGTAGTAAAAATATCAAATACAACATATTCACTAGTACAAATGATCACAGTTTATTTCAGAATGTGTAAATAGAACAGTTTTTGTTTTAGCAGAGAAAAGATTTTTCAATTTGTACAGCGTCACTACTTCCCCCAGTTGTTCCACAGAGCACCTTCTCTGCACTGCAGGCACTTCCCTGCACGAGGGGCGCCAGCCAGCAGGTTTGCCCTACAAGAATGCTTTCCGCCGCAATGGTATTTCTACTGTCAGCAGAGGAATAAGGAATGATTCGCCTGTTAGTGGGAAAAGTACAACCTGGAACTGGAGGGGGTGCGCCCATTCTATCAGTACTTCATCAAACGGTATTTTTTGCTTACTCACTAGACGGAAGGCACAGACTAGTCATCGAGAACGATGTAGCTCCCGAGTTTGAAGTTCTGCTAGGAGGCAACCTGGTGCTTAATCAGTACCCTTTACTCCGGAAGCAGCCTTTTATTTTCATTTACAATACACTAGCTTTGTTCAAAGAATAAAGGCACGCTTTTGTGACAGTGCTGGGAATGTTTTGCGGTGCCGGCATTGTGGAATGCAAAACTCGAGTTTCTTTTTATGTGGTATCGGCTTGACAGCTAAAATCGTAGCTGACAATTTTTCTGAATTGTCGCGCTACGTTGCTTTCTACCACCTCTCCTTCATTTGTTGTTTGAAGTGCTGGTACAGCATTAGGAAATCTTGACTTCATACTAAGTTTAGCTGTCTTGACTCATGTAACAAATATCAATGAACAAAAATACTTTATTTTAACGTTTCATTTGGTTTTACGCCAATTTTTGCACTCCACAAAAGTAATATTTTGGACGACAACAAAGAATATCTTACATGATGTGCTCAAACTGTTTTCCGTCCCTTGCGATGCACAGACGAAGCGTTCTTCCCTGAAGTTCATAGTGAATAAACACATCGGTCTGGAATGTTTGCGATGGAGATCCTCAAACGTTGCTTCATAACCTCGAGGTAGGCTGGCTCAGCCTTGAAAACCTTATTTTTTAACACATCTCCAAAGGAAGAATTCCAAGGGCGACAAATCGGGTGACCTAGGCGGCCGTGGTGTGGCTCCACCACGCCCAATCCACTGGATGGGAAAGGACACGTCGATAAACTTACGAGTTGTGAAGAAAATTGCGGCACGGCTCTGTCATGCTGGAACCACACTTTTTTCAGCGCAGCCAGTGGCAACTCTGAGACAAACTCGTGGACGCCGCCCTTAAGGACGCACTTTATGTATTTCTTTCCGATAAGGTTTCCGTCGATGAAGTAAGGACCAACAATACGGCCGTTATAAATGCCAAACCATACGTTTGCTGACCCCCTTATCTGCTGCTTAGGCTCATGGAGCACTGGGGGTTCTGATCACACCAATAATGTGCGTTGTGTACATTGACCTTCAAATTTCAGCAAAAGTTGGGCCTCGTTAGTTGGAAGCATTCTGTTGAGAAATTTGGGATCTTCGTCGCATTATTCTGAGTAAAGCACCAGTTGCAATAATCAAACCGTGTTTGAAAGTCGCTTGGTCTCAGCTATTGGTAAAGAAACACATAATATGGGCGGTAGCTATGTCTTGAAAATGGCCTCCAAAGTAAAGCTGGGCTCGCTCCATGTCCGCTGGCAATTTTCCTGACGCTTGCTCCCGGCCTGAAAGCAACGTATCCCAGCATGTCGATGTAAAAAACATTGATTTCACTGGCCGGCCGCTTCCTTTTCTTAGCATGGACTGATCCAGTGGTTATAAACCGAATAAATTTCGATACAAATATGGGGCGAGCTGGCATTAGTCGTACAGGGTGTTGGGCAGCATACAGCATCGATGCCAGCTGCGCGGCGTTTTGCGCGCTTACACAAGCCAGTATAAAGTTCACTTTCTTGGCAGCTGAGTACTGGAGTTTAGCTGGCACGGTATTATCACAATAATAACGCTGTGGCCTTGAAACCTTCATCCTCAAATGGACCAGGTGACACCAGTGGTACGGCCTTTGCTATGTCATACGTACCGCGTGTAAAGAAGCATTTTAAAAGGAAAAGACGCACAAACTACGTATAACAGCATGCAGCCAAAGCCGCGAAAGCACTGCTCGCACAGCAAACGAACCTTTCCTTTGTCTGATACGCGTTCTAACACGCACCTATTATAAACGAACAGCGCAGATAAACGTAACAAAAAGTGAAGTGATGGTGACGTTTCACATCTTGCTCGTCTTGTAGCCACGCAGGGTGTGGTCGAGACAATAAAAAAAAGAATGGAAAAACCAACGGCCAACGCCCACTAGTACTACTGCAACGGGCGACTGTGTAGTGGGTGTTGGCTAGACTCTTTCTTGAGGCTACCTACGAAAGAAAGGGTAACGCTAGCCTTGGTATACGGTGAGCGTTTAATATTGAAAGAATGCAGAAGGCGATGGTGTTCATATCAGATGATTTCCTTGCGTGCTGAATCACCAGAGCCTTCTTGAATTGGGCGACACAGTATCTGCAAAACGTCATCAGCGGATGCAGGGCTTGCATTACACTGCTGGTGCACCATTTGCGCTGTGTTTTGGTTTTATGCTTGAAAATGTCTTAGTTTTTGCGGCTGCAGGGCTCTACAGAGTGTCTTTTTTGCCTTAAAAGATCGTCGCTTGTTGTCTTCTCCGTAGCCACAAAATCGCCATTGGGAATCTCCCCAAAACTTTGTTAAATAAAAAGTTGAATAAATAATTTGAGGTTATCATCTATGTAATACGTAATTTGGTCATAACTTTCGCCGTCCGCCGGACCGATAGCTTGGTACTTAACAGTATTCCTACTTTTCTTGAAAAGCCTCCCTCCAGGAATTATTGAAAGTGTTCACTGAAACACCCTGTATCTTCGCAGGCGTATTGCTGTGTGCATAAAATCAGGCTGATTTTGGGAGTGAATAAAGCAGTGGATAGTACTAATCACTACGTTCTGGTCACAGAGAGTAAGTGGCTGCTCAGACCGACGTATGACAGCACTAACAGCTCACAATCACAACGCTTTCACAACGCTTTCCCAAGTGGAGACAATGACATGACACAAGTGTTGGTAAACAGGGCAGAAAATTCTTCAACCGTAGTACACGCGTTTTGATTATGCCACGATGGAGACGGCCGAAAGGAGAACATCAAAAAACATCACCGTAGCTTCCAGGCAAAGTGTTTTTACGGTAGCACGCAAGACTGTGAAGCACCAAAAAACCTTTCCATAGTTCTTGTTTAAATGTGGGTGTTAACAGTGGCACCTCGTAAACAAAGGGAATCAACGGTACGGTAGGTGTCTCCATGCCGGCTTGTGCCATTTAGTTGGATCTTTTCAGCACTTATACGAGTAAGTCATTGAGTGGCTGAGACAGAAGATACTTTTGTAAACAGGGCTTCAGCTAGGGCAGCAGCAGATAATAAATCCGTCTATCATGAGCAGGTCGTCTCGGCTGTAGACGATAAAGCAGAGTAAGAGGTAGTCCTTTAAACTTCAGCGTTGTATGGATGAGTAAGACCCCGTAGAATTGTGTTCTAGTTCCTGCAAACTGGTCAAGTTTCTTTTAAATATTTCAAGAAACGTCCTGCCACACATTCGATATATGCTCAGGTGGCCCACTGAGTCATCGTTGTAAACGACCTCTGGTATTTTCGGGTGACTGGATCGCCGAACAGTGTGAAGCCCTCGGTACCATACGAGTGGTGGTTTCAGTTATGTAGGCGATAGTTTCGGCACTGCTTTTGCTGATGGTGGTAAAAGGACCGATTGCTCGCAGATTTCCTTGAGCCGGTAAGACGGTCGACGATCGTGCAACAGCACGAGTCTGCTATTTGAACAGTAGGAACATTAAGCATGATGTTAACATCCGATGTGTGCTTAAAGGTGCAATTGGGTGGGTGGTGTCAGATAAAAATGTGTATATCCTTGACCACTCAAGAAGGCAAAGAGAAAGTGCGGTCATTTTATGGTGCTTTTTCTGCCCTTTAAGTGACCGTTAATTTATACTTAAAGTTTCGAAGACAGTTCCCTAGGTCCGGTTAGATATCAGTAACTTAAACCATGGCAAAAACGGTGGTTTGTCAATACAGTAAAGTGGCATCGTTACAGATAGGCTGAAAACGTGTAGGCAACTGAAACCACAGCCATACATTCCTTCAGATTGAAGGCGTAGTTTTTTTTAGCTGCACAAAAAACGAGTGGCATGAGATATATTCCAATCTCAATTTTGAGTAACACCCTGCAGGAGAACATGATTATGTGTACACTGTCGTCTTTATTAAAAATTAGATTCCAGGACTGGGTAAAAAAGGCTTAGCATTGGATGGAAAATTTGAGCGTTTTTGAAGTGTTCGTAATCTTCTCCACGGTAACACATCTACAGAAAGTGTATTTTTTTCAGCGACCCAATTAAATTGTTGGACAAAGAGGCCAAAGGGAGATGCATACCAAAACATCCATGTGGGGTTTTTAAGGCGGATCCTGAAAAATACAAGTCATTAGAGCTAAGCTTTGAATGTCTCACTGATTTGTTCGTGAGCGCCGAAATAAAACTGCAAAAAGAGCACTTTGTTGGACAATTTTGACTATCGCGGAAACGACTAAACATTAAAAACACTTTCCGTGGTTTGTATGAAATCTGGATACCTCACGTAAGGAAGCTGACGTGTATCCAGTTGCGCCATTCTCACAAACACAAAACAGTTTGGATTTGGTAAAGAATCATAAATGTGCTATATAGGAAAGACGCGAGCGAAACTCGGTGTAATGACAATGATTCTTCAACGCGTATATATTTAGCACAAAATATAACTACCAAGAATCGAATTCAAATTTGTTGACAGCAAATTGCAAGCTACATTAGAGCAAAGGAAAGTCTCAATGAGTGAAATTCCAAACAGTCCGCGAGCCCTAAAATCCGCAAGTCGCAAAGTCGCAAAGTCTGAACAGTCCCAAAGTCAGATGACAATTCTTTGCTTTAAAGCCAACGCTATCCGACGATAAATTATGCACTGTCCAACTAACAAATGCGATAGCTTGAGGGTAAGCTTTCTTCGTGCGAAATAAAATGGCGAAGAGTCAAATTCAACGCCGCTGCGTGTGAGCGATCATCAAAGCACAATTAAACTAGAACGTTTGTTGAGTCAAAATGTAACCTCCGACAAACTGCACTACAAGAAAATCACATTCCGCTGGCTTTGCTAGCTTTCGTGGCTTTCTCACGTGTGTGGCTTCCTTAGCACACACGTGCCTCGCAGTCAGGATCTCGACCTGATACATTTTGCTGCGGAGCAACATAATTCGGCTGGTATACATGATACTCGAGGTAGCACGTCGAGCAGTATTGTAGATCTGGACAAATCTTTCCTGTGGCCAGGCAGTTTTCACGTAACAGGACATCACCATCTTTTGGTCTAAGATTTTTCCAAGACAAAAAAGCGGGTCGAATGCGCGTGAAGATAAAATCTGCAAGTTGATCAGAAGGCGGAACCTAGAGTATCTCCTGCTTAAGGACTGACGAACCGCATCTGCGCAACAACCAGCACGGAGCCAGTCTTTGAAGAACAGCGCGAGCCCCCACGACTACGAACAAATCAAGCAACACATACTTGTTGGCTGGCTCAGCGAACAATTCAGTTAGCTGAGAACGGCTTGAACTTGTTGAGAACAGACATGCACTGTTGCAGACCAAGCAGCTGTTTGCGCGCACCACACGTACCCAAAAGAAGGATGTTAGAAGCGTGGAGTTACTAAAATGTACACCAATAAAAAGAGCCCATGGAGTAAGTATTCAACATTCGTAACAGAGAAAGCAACTAGTTGATAGATACCTAAAATTGCAGCGCGGAAAGAAAGAAAGACAAAGAAAAAGAAAACAGAAGACCCGGCGAATATAAAAAACAGCAATTCATTCAAGGAGGAGAACTAGTACGGCAGCGGGCGGTCTAAAACACTGAGAAAAACCATGACAAATAAAATCCGATAAAAACTTTTACGCAGGCGGCAGTCTTCCGCGGGCAGTCGTACGTGACTTCCGAACACAACGACTGAAGCACGAAGCAACGTGTACCCGACATGACTGATCCTACCACTTAAAAGACGACGACAATGACGACCTATTGTGCCCAAACATGAACACGGAAAAGACGAGATACGACGCCCCAACGCACCCAGAACTCGACAAAGGCGATTTCCGACGTCCAGTTGTGCATCGACGGTTTATGTAGTCGCTCCAAAGACACGTGAGCCGACTTCTGAATAGTGATCGGATCATTCGCGTCTAAGCTGAGGAAAATTCAGATAAAATGGGATGGTCCACACGTAGGCACAGCAGGAGGCCATCTCGTAACGCCAATTGGAACGTTCACATCACGCGTCTCCACTGACAGCACCACATAAGATGGCGCGTTCTTCATTTTGCATCTCTTCTCCCACGACATAATTCTTCAAATAAACTTTTTGATGGCAAATGGTGCAATAAATAATCTGCAGACAGAGTCGATAACGTTTTCCTCCAAGAACTTCTTGACGCCGCAACCGAACTCCAAACAACGTGCTGCTTTAAGTGTCGCCGACGATCCTGTCGCCCTGGCAAACCGTGCAAGGTGGATGATGACCGTTTACTTTACAGGTACTCCTCCTCACGTTGACGCTATCATAGAAAGGGCCTAAGGTTCCTTCTAGACCGCGGTGTCTCTGTCGCAAGAGGCATTGCGCGCTATCGGTAACATCAATCCCACGTTTCGGTCACTAATTTCACCGATGAGTACCGGCATTAAAACAAGGGCGCTGCAATTGCGCTCCTCAAAGAAACGCAAAAAGCAAGTGACATGATCGCGGTCGCCGACTTTGAAAGCGCACCCGAAGACACCTTCAAGCTTCCCCGTCCCTTCGACGTGAATCTGGTGCTACCGCAAAAAGAACAGAACCAACTATTGGCTTTGCTACGTCGCTACACCGAGTGTTTTTCGTCGAACTAAAACTTTTGTCAGGCGCCTCTGGGGAAGCACCCAATAACAACCGAAGATGGAGCCCGACGTACCCGACAGTCACCGTACCACGTCTCTTCACATGAGCAGCAAGTCATCCGGACTCCTTCCCACGACATGCTAACTGACGACATTATACTGCCGTCGAAAGCCCCTGGCCGGCTGCGGTCGTACTCGTCAAAGAAAAAGACGAGACACGAAGGTGGTGCGTACACTACCGGCGACTGAACAAAATCACCAAAAAGGACATGTACCCCCTGCACGAGTTGAGGACGCCCTCGAGCACCTCTCCCATTCTAAGTACTTCACATCGATAGATCTGAAGACCGGCTACTGGCAAACTGAAGTGGACCAGCGAAATCCACAGAAGACTGCATTTCTTACCGCGTAAGGCCGAAACGAGTTTAAGGGTTCTTTCGAAAGGCCGAAACGAGTTCTTTCAAACGCACAAGCAACGTGTGAAAGAGTCATGGACACTATACTGGCTGGTCTCAAGTGGCACTCCTGCCTCGTATACCTCGACGACATTGTGGTATTTGCCAAGAATTTCGACAAGCACCTTGCAAGGTTGGAATCTGTACTCGAAGCCATTCGTACGTCGGGGTGAATGCTTTAGTCTGAAAGTGCAGTTTGGCGTGCGAGGAACTTAGGTTTAGCACAACTACGCCAACTGAGTCCTACCTGACCCGGCTATAACTTCAGCCATTGCGAACTTTCCAAGGCTGAAAGCAAGAAGGGCGGGCGAAGATTTCTCGGAATGCGCGCATACTGCGGCCCTTCGTCGAAAACTTCGCCCGCGTTGCAGAGCCACTCACCAGGTACAAAGCTTAGCACCCCTTTTAGCTGGGCAAAGGATGAAGAAAAATCTTTATGCGAGATGCAAAAACGCTTGCAAAGCACGCTCGTGCTCGCGCATTTATCTATGAAGCCGAAACGGAATTGCACACGGACGCCAATGATTTAAGTTTCTCTGTGGTCCTCATCCAAAAACAAAGCTTATCGCCTTTGCCAGCCTGGGTCTGTCAAAGGACGAGAAAAATACTTAGCCTTGGAGAAAGAGTGCCTCGGTAATATAAGGGCTGTTTCAAAATTTTGATCACACAAGTATGGGAGACCATTCGAGGTTGTGATAGACCACCATGCTCTGTTGGCTCGCAAATTTGAAGCACCCCTCTGGTCGCCTTAGGCGGTGGAGCTTGCGCCTGCAAGAGTTGGAAGTTACAAATGACTATAAATACGGTATGATACACTCCGACGCCGACTGCCCGTCCCACGCCCCCGTCGACCCATCACCACAAGACTCTGAATAAACAGCGCATTCTTGGGAGTCGTGACGGAGAGTGACCTACCTGCCCAGAAGCGTGCCGATTCCGACTTACGCGTCTTATTCGGCTACCTCGAAGGATGCAACGTAGCCGTGCTTACAGCCTTCAAACGCAAACTATCAGCATATCGCCTAAAAAACTCCGTCCTCGTGAAGAATTTTAGTGCAAGAACGAGAGAGAATATTCTTTTTTTCATCCCCGCAGACCTTTGTGACAACATTTTTAAAGCGTGCCGACAACCCCCGCTTCCTCACATCTCGGCACAGCTCTCAGAATTAGAAAAATTAGGGCTAAGTATTACTTAATCCGCCCCACATCCGACGTCACCCACTACGTCCGTAGGTGCCGTGACTGCGAGCGACGAAAAACATCATCATAGAGACCCGCCAGACTTCTGCCACTGATGGCCATCTCATCGAGACCCTCCCAACACATTGAAAGGGAGCTGCTTGGCCCGTTTCCCACGTCTGGAGCGCCGAAAATGTGGATTGTCGCATTCACAAACTACATGACGCGCTACTTAGTGATCGCCTATCTTCCAAGAGGGACTGCACAAGAAGACGCAAAGGTCTTTATGAACCTGTTTGTGCTGCAGCAGGTGCCCCCTAAATCCTAATCACGGACCACGGAACGGCCTTTACGGTGGAGCCTATGCAAGGAATCATACGCTACAGTAACACGGATCGCCGTAGAACAACTGCCTATAACGCAGAAACGAAAACACTCTTGGAGCATCTGAGCAAGACAATCTCGAATACGCTGTCAATGTTCGTCGATAATGAACATAGGACGGAAATAAGTGATCCCATATGTCACGTTTGCGTACAACACGGCCACCCAGGACACTACACAGATGGCACTGATCGAGTTTCCCTACATAAGACGGCTGACTACGATTCTTCACGCCATGTTTCCGTATGTAGAAGACGAGGACCTCAACACCGACGTCCGAGGATACCTTCAGTGAGCGGAGGAGGCCCGGCAGCTCGCCCGAGCTCGTACAACGGACTAGCAACAGGTGGATGCCGGGTGCTACAACAAACGACGCGAGACCCTGAGTACGAGTACCATCGCGGAGATTCTGTGTGGGCTTGGACTCCCATCCGACTACGCGGGCTCAGTGAGAAGCTTCTGCGACGGTATTTCGGACCCTACAGCATTCTAGAATGTGTTGGCCAACTTACCTACGAGGTGATCCGCTATGATGATTCCTAAAAATCAACGCCGCGGTTGCTCAGTGGCTATAGCATTGCGCTGCTGAGCACGAGGTAGTGGGTTCGATTCCCGGCCGCGGCGGGCACTTTTATGATGGAGGTGAAAAGCAAAAACGCCTGTGTGTACGAGATTTTGGAATCAGGTGGTCGAAATTAATCCGGAGCCCTCTACTACGGCGCGCCTTATCGCCTACGTTGCGATGGCGCGTTAGACCCTTCAATTCATCCTATAACTGAACATCACCACGACGTGGTTCGCCTTGAAACGTCACTACGCAAGATGGCGGGCTTTCTTGTTGTTTGTTCGGACTGTCTTTTATTTTACCATTTGGTTGATGCACTCTTAGAAGGGCGTTAATGCCACTAACCATGCATCGGGTTTGATGATGATGATGATTGTCTTTTTATGGCGCAAGGCCGACGAGGGCAAAGTGCGCCAGAAACAATTGTGATTTAATAAAAGCGATGAGAATAAAAATACAATAGTAAACTAAATTGAAGCAAAAGCTGTTTAGAAACAAATGAGATGTCTGGTGTAGAGGGTCAGGTTGTAAATACGTGCAGTATGAAATGAGGTGTAAAAATTAATCTCTTTTATAAACTTCGAAACATACTTAAAAGGAATTGTAGCATTGTCGGCTAAAAAATGTGAGGGGTGGAGTGGTATGTGTTGTCTGTATAGTTGTGGAAAGTGTTTGCGTCGAGTTGTGGTGAGTGCGTTACATTGAATTATGATGTGGATTACGGATAGGTGTTCTCCACACCTGCTACGCAGAGGTCTTGGGGATCCAGTGAGCAGGTGGGAGTGGGTAGCATGTGTGTGGCCTATCCGTAATCTGGCTAGTGTAACTTCGTTGAATCCGTTGTGTGTGTCTGTTGTGTATCGTCCCAAGTGTGGTTTTATTAGGTGTAGTTTGTTGTCTGTCAGTTCACTCCACTGTGTTTGCCATGTTTTACGAAGCTGTTGTCTGATGTGTGGCTTGAGGTCTGTGTATGGTAGTGTTGTTATGTCCACTGTGTTCGTCAGTGCAGCAGCGGCGGCACTTTCATCCGCCAGCTCATTTCCTCGTATCCCACAGTGGCCTGGAACCAAGCACACAATCACTTTGAGATTTGAGGCGTACGCGGACATAATGGTCTTAAAAAGAAGGTTGATCACATAATTTTTAGACGCCTTTCCACATGATAGCGCGCACAACACTCAAAGAATCTGTGCAAACGATGGATTTGGGTATTTTATGTTGAAGGATGTGATTCAGAATGAGGAGCACGCCATACGCCTCTGCCGTGAAGATACTACTATGTAAATTCATAGTCTTAGAGATGCTTAAGTTTGGTCCGTGTGCCGCAGAGGACACAGCGGAAGCAGTCTTTGAGGCAACGCTATAAAATTCTAAACACTGATACTTTTGCTGTAGGGACAAAAAGTGCTGCAGAATCGCACTTTGTGAAACCCAGTTCTTCTGGATTTGTGTAAAAGATGTATCACAAGAAACTGGGCGGAGATGCCACGGTGGTAAAAGGTCCGTAAAAGATGAATTGTATAAGTCTAAAAACGAGAAGTCAAAGTCAGAAGCTTCCTTCTTCGCTCTAAGGGAGAAATTTACAGAAACAGATGGACTATTTAAAAACAGTTGCAATGAGGAAGTATCGTTAAATACTGGTTTAAAAGAATGGTTACTAATTGATGAAATTTTAAAAGCATATAAAAGGTCTATGTAGATTCGCTGATGTTCTAGGCACCATTTATCACACTCAGCGTACAGGCTCTGGACCGGGCTAGTGCGAAACGCACCTGACGCGCGCCGAAGCCCCAAGTGCAGCAATGGGTTCAGCATTTTCAATGTGGTTTTTGTTGCTGACCCATACACCACACTCCCGTAGTCCAATCTTGAACCTATTAAGCTAGTAAATACACGCAGCAGGAGTTGTTTGTCGGCACCGTATGCTTGGTGTGAGAGGACCTTTAAAATGTTCATTGTTTTTAGGCATTGATGTTTAAGTTCTTTAATGTGAGATATAAATGTTAGTTTTTCGTCAAACACTACACCTCAAAACTTGTGTTCTTTTTTACCAGGAATTGATAGGCCGTTCAGCTTGACCTCAGGATCGGGCCGGATCGCGCGCAATTTAGAAAACACAACACAGGTGCTTTTAGCTGGATTAAGTTTACACCCATTTCGGTCTGCCCAGCTAGCTAGTTTATTGGCACCAAGCTGAATTTGCAGTTCACAGATAGGCATGTTACATTATTTAAAAGATATTTGAACATCATCTACATACATAAAACAGGAAATTGTTGGTGGCAATGCCTTTCCAAGCTAGTTCATCTTCACTATAAACAATGTGCAGCTCAAAACTCCACCTTGAGGCACGCCATTTTCTTGGACATGAACCCTAGAGAGTGCAGACCCAACGCTCACACGAAAGGTTCGCTTGGACATGTAACTGCCAAGTGTGTTTAGCATTTTGCCCGACAAACCTAATGACTTCAGATCGCTGAGGATGCCGTAGCGCCAAGCGGTGTCGTAGGCTTTTCAAGATGAAAGAACAGTGTAATGCAGTACTGCTTATGGACGAATGCATCCTTTATATATGATTCTAAGCCAACGAGTTGATCATTTGTGGATCGCCCTGCCTGGAAGCCTGCCTGGCAGCTGTCGAGAATACCGTTGTATTCCAGGAAATATACAAGTCTCTTGTTTATCATCTTCTCGAGAAGCTTGCAGAGGCAGCTTGTCAGGGCTATGGGACGATAACTTGCAAGGGAGGTGGGATCCTTCCCCTCTTTCAGGAAGGCCACTACTATGGCCTCCCTCCAAGACCTAGGTAACCGCCCTGAAATCCATATTCTATTGTATAGGTGTAGAAGTATTTCTAAAGTGTCTCGGTGTAAGTGTTGTATCATAGTGTATGTGATGTTGTCTGCGCCTGGAGCTGAAGGCTTACAAGTGTTGAGAGCGGCCCTCAGCCCAAAATGTGAGAACTCCGAGTTGTAAGACGTAGTTGATCTGTTCTTGTCACGTAGAGAGTTCTTTTCGGCAGATGTTTTGTGTCTCATGAAAGTGTCTGTGTAGTGTGATGAACTGGAGACGTGTTCGAAGTGTTGTGCAAGTGCATTAGCCTGGTCTTCTAGTGTGTCCCCTGTTGTGCTGACCAGGGGCAGGCTATGTGTATTTTGTCCTTTCAGTTTACGTATCCTTGTCCATACTTTACGTGTGTCTGTGTAGGAGTTTATTGATGTAAGAAAAGAGCGCCAACTCTCTCGTTTTGCCTCACGGCGCGCACGCTACCTGAAAGCCTTTGCCCGTTTAAAAGAAATCATGTTTTCGTATGTGGGGTACCAGCGAAGGATACCCCAAGCTTTGTTCTGGGCCTCTCGCGCTCGCCGACAGTCGTCATTCCACCAGGGCCTCCTTGGGTGCCGCACGGCTCCGGAGGACTGGGGAATGGACTTTTCGGCGGCGTCGAGGATGTGCGCCGTGACGAGCTCGGTTGCCTCCTCTACGTGTAGGTGTCTAATGTCTGTGTAGTGCAGTTGAGATGTTTCTGTGAATGTGTTCCAGTTCGCTCTAGCTTCGTTGAACCTACTATGGGAAAGAGAACTGTTTAGTCCTTTACCTATATATGCTAAGGATGTCGGGAAGTGGTCACTACCATTGGGGTTTGTGTCCACTCCCCATTAAAGAAGTGGAAAGAGTACTGCAGAGCCAATAGCAACGTCAAGGTGTGAGTAGGTGTTGTGCGCTATATTATAGTATGTAGGCTGTTGCTTGTTAAACAGGCATGCTCCCGATGATGTTAAGAACTTTTCGGTGAGGCGACCTCGGGCATCTGTTCTATAAGAGCCGCACAGAGGATTAATTTTGACTACCTGGGAATCTTTCATGTGCGCCGAAATCTCGTACACACGGGCATTTTTTTCTTTTCGCCTCCATCGGAAAATCGGCCGCCGCGGCCAGGAATCGAACCCGTGACCTCGTGTACAGCAGCGCAATGCCTTAGCCAGTGAGCCACCGTGGCAGGTGTATCTATGAAGTAGGACGCTGTCTGGACGCTGCAGTGGACGACGTCATATAAGTTCGACTCACGGCGTTTGGCTAAACCCTTTCCAATGAAACACTGTGAGGAAATCGTAACTAGCGCCTTCGCGAGAGTAAAAAAACTGCCACTCCCCTGAGCAACCGCACGCTCCCTTATGGTATATGCCCGGTGAGGAATGAGGTCACGGCGTATAACGACTGTTGCTTTTGGTGTCTTGAAATATGATGATGTTTGGAGTTTAATGGCACAAGGCCGACTTAGGGCAAAGACCGCCAAACAACAGTGATTACATGAAAGTGGCATGGAAGTAAAAGTATAACATTTCAGTAAAAATAAACAAAGTAAAACACAATGTAATGAAGATGACTGGTGTAAAGGGCCAGGTTGTCAACATGCATGATATGAAATGAGATGTAAAAATTTTACATCGGTAAGAAACACGAAAACGCGTTTGATTGGAAACATGGCTTCGTCTCCTAAGAAGTATGACGGGTGTGGTGGAATATGTCGCCTGTGTAGTGGTGGGAAGTATTTGCGTCGTGTTGTGTCAAGTTCCTTACATTGTATAAGGACGTGGATCACGGACAGGGCCTCTCCGCATCTGCTGCACTGGGGTCTCGAAGATCCCGTCAGCAGATACGAGTGCGTTGCGTGCGTATGCCCTATCCGTAATCCAGCCAAGGCGGCTTCTATGTATCTGTTGCGTGCATCGGAGGTGTACGGTCCCAAGTGTGGTTTTATTGCATGTAACTTGTTGTCTGTTTATCCATTTCAATGTGTTTGCCATGTTTTGCGAAGTTGTTGTTTGATGTGTGGCTTCACGTCGGTGTATGTGTACTGTATTCAAGAGTGTAGCAGCAGCAGCCATTCGGTCCGCTGCTTCGTTCCCGGCTATACCAAAGTGGCCAGGGACCCAGCAAAGAACCAGTTCAAATTTGCGTACATACACAGACATAATACCCTTGACATAATAACGCCCGCACAACACTGACAGAATCTGTATATATAATGGATTGTGGGATGTGGCTTTGTAGGTTATGATTAACAACCAGAAGTACACCATAAGCCTCTGCCGTAAAGATACTTGTATTACTGTTAAGAGTTCTCGTGACACTAAGGCAGGGCCCATGCCCCGCGCAGGACACCAAGGTGGAAGTTTTAGAGGCGTCCGTATAAAATTCAGAACATTGGTACTTCTGCTGCAAATACAAGAAGTGCTGCAGAATTGCACATGTGGGAGCTCGGTTTTTATCTACCTGTGCGAAAGATGTGTCGCATGATACAGGGCGGAGATGCCATGGTGCTATAAAATCTGTTAGAGAGGTTTGAATAGTATCTTAAAAGGAGACAGCAAGCTCTCACGCTTCCTCTCTAACTCTGTAAGAGAAGGGTGCAGAGAACGATGGTCGATTTCAAAGGAGTTCAGTCATGGACGTATCATGAAAAACTGGTTTAAAAGGATGGGGAGGCATGGATGAAATTTTAAAAGCATAAAGGAGATATGTGTATGCTCGCTGACGTTGCAGGTTCCATTTGTTGCACTCCACATAGAGGCTTTTGACCGGGCTTGTGCGGAAGGCGCCACACGCCAGGTGGAGCCCGAGATGGAGCACTGGGTCCAGCATTTTGAGTGATGTTTTACTTGCTGACCCATGAACAACGCTACCATAGTCCAATCGTGAACCTATCAAGCTGGTAAAAACACGTAAGAGAAGTTTTTTGTCAGCACCAAAAGAGATGTGCGACAGAACCTACAGGATATTCATTGTTTTTAAGCATTTATGTTTTAGTTGTTTTATGTGGGGGATGAACGTGAGCTTTTCGTTAAAGATAATACCTAAGAACTTGTGTTCCTTTTTTACAGGAATAGAGACACCGTGGAGTTGAATCTCTGGATCCGGCCGGATGCCACGCCTCTTGGAAAACAAAACACAAGTGCACTTCCCTGGATTAAATTTAAAACCGTTGCTATCTGCCCAACCAGCTAGCTTGTTAACACCAAGCTGGACTTGGCGCTCACAGACAGACAGGTTACAAGACTTAAAGGATAATTGTACGTCGTCTACATAAACGGAGCCGGAAATAGACGGTGGCAATGCCTTCCCGAGGGAATTCATTTTTACAATAAAAAGGGTGCAACTTAAAACTCTACCTTGTGGCACTCCATTTTCCTGCACATGCACCCTAGAGAGTGCAGTTAAAAGTCGCACGCGAAACGTCCTTTTGGACATGTAACTAGAAAGCGTGTTCATCATGTTACCGGTTATGCCAAAGGACTTCAGGTCGATGACGATATTATACCTCCAAGCAGTATTATACGCCATTTCTAGATCAAAGAATACTGTCATACAGTACTGCTTATGGAGGAAAGCATCTTTTAAATACGCCTCTAATGCAACGAGTTGATCGTTGGTAGATCGCCCCGCCCTGAAGGCTGCCTGGCAGCTCTCGAGAAGACCATTGTACTCTAAGAAGTACACGAGTCTCCTGTTTATCATCTTCTCAAAGAGCTTACACAGGCAGCTTGTCAGGGCAATGGGACGATAACTGGTAGGAGAGAAAGGGTCTTTCCCTTCCTTTAGGACAGCCACTACTATGGCCTCCCTCCAAGAGCGTGGAATGTGCCCCGAAAGCCATATTTTGTTGTACAGGTGTACGAGTGTTTCAAGGGTGTCTGAGTGTAAACATTGTATCATTGTGTAAGTAATCCTATCTGCACCTGGAGCTGAAGGTTTACATGCGGTCAAAGCAGCCTTCAGCTCATAAATTGAAAAAGGAGAATTGTAAGAAGTGTGCGACTTGTTGCTATCACGCAGTGACTTCTTCTCCGCAGATGTTTTGTGTTTCATGAAAGATTTTGTGTAGTGTGCTGAGCTGCACACGTGTTCGAAGTGTTGTGCAAGCGTGTTGGCCTGGTCTTCCAGTGTGTCCGCTGTTGTACTAACCAGGGGCAGGCTGTGTGTCTGTTGTCCTTTTAGTTTTCGTATTCGTGTCCAGACTTTTTGTGTGTCACAGTGTCTTGAAATAAGCTAAACTCCTGCACATTGAGAGTTCCTATCGGGACAGGTGTGGTACTGGCCGTACCAGGAGCTCGGGTGGTTTTGCTCTTGGCACTAATGAGGTGGGCCGCAGGGTACAGAGGAAATGTGAAGAGTACTGACGTAAGCTTCTCTGACGCGTCGGCCACTACGCTTAGATAAGGCACCTGTCCAAAAGACAGAATGCCGCTTTGGCACTTCGTTTCATGTCAATTAGTTAGAAATTTCTTGCTAAATAATGCCTTTTGTTTTAATCGGAAATTTGATGGCCGTTGCCCATCTTGGCCGCACAGGTAGCGTTTGTTCCCTGCTGCATCACCGGATTCCTTACCTGTATCATGCTTTGCTGGTGCGGTGCGGTCGAGTCGTTTCGGTCTACTCAGAACCTTAACAAGTTCGCCTGGTATGGATCCTTCGTACATCGTCATTCCATGCCAAGTGACCCAGCAGTAAAATCGGCGATCACCAATTAGCTCATTAAAAATTGCGTGTCATGCTCGCATGGCCCACAATGCTCCCTTAAAGTGGTTTGTCCAGAAAAAGGTTCATTTTCTAGCGGCCCTTTTACCTCCAGGGTTTAACGCAAATGTACGTCTGGGAAAAAATTATGAAAAGTTACCTTTTCTTACAATGGCCACCATTTTTTGTGAACATCATGTTGAGGCCCTTGGCTGCAATAAGCCGCATTTTTAAAGTATGTTTCCTTTTCTTTGCTGTGAATATGTCATTCAGAATTACAAGATGTCGACCATTTTCAAACATTTTTAGCAAATACGAGCACGTTCTCTAAGCCAATGAAGCATTTGTACCTGTATCTCAGCAAAGTGGAAAATTGGTAAAAACTATATTCACACAGAAAAAAAAGTGAAATGTGCGAGAAAACGTTTGTACAACTTAAAAAAATCTCCCTTATGCCCCATATTCACCTTCAAATTGCGCATTGTTGTGCTCGTAGTTAAAATATCAAATACAACACATTCACTAGTACAAATGATGGCAGTGTGTTTCACAATGTGTAAATAGAACAGTTTTTGATTAAGCAGAGAAAAGATTTTTCAATTTGTACAGCGTCACTACTTCACCGAGTTGTTCTACAGAGCACCTTCTCTGCACGGCAGGCACTTCCCTGCATGAGAGGCGCCAGCCAGCGGGTTTGCCCTACAAGAAGAAAAGTACAACCTGGAACTGGAAGGGGTGCGCCCATTTCATCAGTACTTCATCAAACGGTATTTTTTGCTTACTCACTGGACGGAAGGCACAGACTAGTCATCGAGAACGATGTAGCTCCCGAGTTTGAAGTTCTGCTAGGAGGCAACCTGGTGCTTAATCAGTACCCTTTACTCCGGAAGCAGCCTTTTATTTTCATTTACAATACACTAGCTTCGTTCAAAGAATAAAGGCACGCTTTTGTGACAGTGCTGGGAATGTTTTGCGGTGCCGCCATTGTGGAATGCAAAACTCGAGTTTCTTTTTTTGTGGTATCAGCTTGACAGCTAAAATCGTAGCTGACAATTTTTCGGAATTGTAGCGCTACGTTGCTTTCTACCACCTCTCCTTCATTTGTTGTTTGAAGTGCTGGTACAGCATTAGGATATCTTGACTTCATACTAAGTTTAGCTGTCTTGACTCATGTAACCAATATCAATGAACAAAAATACTTTATATTAACGTTTCATTTGGTTTTACGCCAATTTTTGCTCTCCACAAAAGTAATATTTTGGACGACAACAAAGAATATCTTACATGATGTGCTCAAACTGTTTTCCGTCCCTTGCGATGCACAGACGAAGCGCTCTTTCATGAAGTTCATAGTGAATAAGCACATCGGTCTGGAATGTTTGTGAGGGAGATCCTCAAACGTTGCTTCATAACCTCGAGGTAGGCTGGCTCAGCCTTGAAAACCTTATTTTTTGACACATCTACAAAGGAAGAATTCCAAGGGCGACAAATCGGGTGACCTAGGCGGCCGTGGTGTGGTTCCACCACGCCCAATCCACTGGATGGGAAAGGACACGTCGATAAACTTACGAGTTGTGAAGAAAATTGCGGCACGGCTCTGTCATGCTGGAACCACACTTTTTTCAGCGCAGCCAGTGGCAACTCTGAGACAAACTCGTGGACGCCGCCCTTAAGGACGCACTTTATGTATTTCTTTCCGATAAGGTTTCCGTCGATGAAGTAAGGACCAACAATACGACCGTTATAAATGCCACACCATACGTTTGCTGACCACCTTATCTGCTGCTTAGGCTCATGGAGCAGTGGGGGTTCTGATCACACCAATAATGTGCGTTGTGTACATTGACCTTCAAATTTCAGCAAAAGTTGGGCCTCGTTAGTTTGAAGCATTCTGTTGAGAAATTTGGGATCTTCGTCGCATTATTCTGAGTAAAGCACCAGTTGCAATAATCAAACCGTGTTTGAAAGTCGCTTGGTCTCAGCTCTTGGTAAAGAAACACATAATATGGGTGGTAGCTATGTCTTGAAAATGACCTCCAAAGTAAAGCTGGGCTCGCTCCATGTCCGCTGGCAATTTTCCTGACGCTTGCTCCCGGCCTGAAAGCAACGTACCCCAGCATGTCGATGTTAAAAACATTGATTTCACTGGCCGGCCGCTTCCTCTTCTTAGCATGGACTGGTCCAGTGGTTATAAACCGATTAAATTTCCATACAAATATGGGGCGAGCTGGCATTAGTCGTACAGGGTGTTGGGCAGCATACAGCATCGATGCCAGCTGCGCGGCGTTTTGCGCGCACACAAGCCAGTATAATGTCCACTTTCTTGGCAGCTGAGTACTGGAGTTTAGTTGGCACGGTATTATCACAATATTAACGCTGTGGCATTGAAACCTTCATCCTCAAATGGACCAGGTGACACCAGTGGTACGGCCTTTGCTATGTCATACGTACCGCGCGTAAAGAAGCATTTTAAAAGGAAAAGACGCACAAACTACGTATAACAGCATGCAGCCAAAGCCGCGAAAGCACTGCTCGCACAGCAACCGAACCTTTCCTTTGTGTGATACGCGTTCTAACACGCACCTATTATAAACGAACAGCGCAGATAAACGTAACAAAAAGTGAAGTGATGGTGACGTTTCACATCTTGCACGTCTGGTAGCCACGCAGGGTGTGGTCGAGACAATAAAAAAAGAATGGCAAAACCAACGGCCAACGCCCACTAGTACTACTGCAACGGGCGACTGTGTAGTGGGTGTTGGCTAGACCCTTCTTGAGGCTACCTACGAAAGAAAGGGTAACGCTAGCCTTGGTATAAGGTGAGCGTTTAATATTGAAAGAATGCATAAGGCGATGGTGTTCATATTAGATGATTTCCTTGCGTGCTGAATCACCAGAGCCTTCTTGAATTGGGCGACACAGTATCTGCAAAACGTCATCAGCGGATGCAGGGCTTGCATTACACTTCTGGTGCATCATTTGCGCTGTGTTTTGGTTTTATGCTGTAAAATGTCTTAATTTTTGCGGCTGCAGGGCTCTACAGAGTGTCTTTTTTGCCTTAAAAGATCGTCGCTAATTGTCGTCTCCGTGGCCACAAAATCGCCATTGGGAATCTCCCCACAACTTCGTTATATAAAAAGTTGATTAAATAATTTGAGGTTATCATCTATGTAATTCGTAATTTGGTCATAACTTTGGCCGTCCGCCGGACCGATAGCTTGAAAAGCTTCCCTCCAGGAATTATTGAAAGTGTTCACTGAAACACCCTGTATCTTCGCAGGCGTATTGCTGTGTGCATAAAATCTGGCTGATTTTCGGAGAGAATAAAGCAGTGGATAGTACTAATCACTACGTTCTGGTCACAGAGAGTAAGTGGCTGCTCAGACCGACGTATGACAGCACTAACAGCTCACAATCACAACGCTTTCACAACGCTTTCCCAAGTCGAGACAATGACATGAGCACAAGTGTTGGTAAACAGGGCAGAAAATTCTTCAACCGTAGTACACGCGATTTGTGTATGCCACGATGGAGGCGGCCGAAAGGAGAACTTCAAAAAACATCACCGTAGCTTCCACGCAAAGTTTTTTTACGGTAGCACACAAGACTGTGAAGCACCAAAAAACCTTTCCATAGTTCTTGTTTAAATGTGGGTGTTAACAGTAGCACCTCGTGAACAAACGGAATCAACGGTACGGTAGGTGTCTTCATGCCGGCTTGTGCCATTTAGTTGGATCTTTTCAGCACTTATACGAGTAAGTCATTGAGTGGCTGAGACAGAAGATACTTTTGTAAACAGGGCTTCAGCTAGGGCAGCAGCAGATATTAAATCCGTCTATCATGAGCAGGTCGTCTCGGCTGTAGACGATAAAGCAGAGTAAGAGGTAGTCCTTTAAACTTCAGCATTGTATGTATAAGTAAGACCCCGTAAAATTGTGTTCTAGTTCCTGCAAACTGGCCAAGTTTCTTTTAAATATTTCAAGAAACGTTCTGAAATGCGGGTGTTAACAGTAGCATCTCGTAAACAAAGGGAATCAACGGTACGGTAGGTATCTCCATGCCGGCTTGCGCCATTTTATTGGATCTTTTCAGCATTTATACGAGTAAATCATTGAGTGGCTGAGACAGAAGATACTTTTGTAAACAGGGCTTCAGCTAGGCCAGCAGCAGATATCAAATTCGTCTATCATGAGCACGTCGTCTCGGCTGTAGACGATAAAGCACAGTAAGAGGTAGACCTTTAAACTTCAGCGTTGTATGGATAAGTAAGACCCCGTAGAATTGTGTTCTAGTTCCTGCAAACTGGCCAAGTTTAGTTTAAATATTTCAAGAAACGTCCTGCCACACATTCGATATATGCTCAGGTGGCCCACTGAGTCATCGTTGTAAACGACCGCTGGTATTTCCGGGTGACTGGATCGCCGAACAGTGGGAAGCCCTCGGTACCATACGAGTGGTGGTTTCAGTTATTTAGGGGATAGTTTCGGCACTGCTTTTGCTGATGGTGCTAAAAGTACCAATTGCTCGCAGATTTACTTGAGCCGGTAAGGCGGTCGACGATAGTGCAACAGCACGAGTCTGCTATTTGAACAGTAGGAACGTTAAGCATGATGTTAACATCTGATGTGTGCTTCAAAGATGCGATTGGGTGGGTGGTGTCAGATAAAAATGTGTATATCCTGGACCACTCAAGAAGGCAACAAGAAAGTGCGGTCATTTTATGGTGCTTTTTCTGCCCGGTAAGTAACCGTTAATTTATACCTAAAAGTTTCGAAGACAGTTCCCTAGGTCCTGTTCGATTTCAGTAACTTCAACCATGGCAAAAAACGGTGGTTTGTCAATACAGTAAAGTGGCATCGTTACAGATAGGCTGAAAACGTGTAGGCAACTTAAACCACAGCCATACATTCCTTCAGATTGATGGCGTAGTTTTTTTTTCAGCTGCACAAAAAACAACTGGCATGAGATATATTCCAATCTCAATTTTGAGTAACACCCTGCTGGAGAACATGATTATGTGTACACTGTCGTCTTTATTAAAAATTAGGTTCCAGGACTGGGTAAAAAAGGCTTAGCATTGGATGAAAAATTTGAGCGATTTTGAAGTGTTCGTAATCTTCTCCACAGTAACACATCTACAGAAAGTGGATTTTTTTTCAGCAACCCAATGAAATTGTTGGACAAAGAGGCCAAAGGGAGATGCATACCAAAACATCCATGTGGGGTTTTTAAGGTGGATCCTGAAAAATACAAGTCATTAGAGCTAAGCTTTGAATGTCTCACTAATTTGTTCGTGAGCGCCGAAAAAAAACTGCAAAAAGAGCACTTTGTTGGACAATTTTGACTTTCGCGGAAACGACTAAACAATAAAAGCACTTTCCGTGGTTTGTATGAAATCTGGATACCTCACGTAAGGAAGCTTACGTGTATCCAGTTGCGCCATCCTCACAAACACAAAACAGTTTGGATTTGGAAAGGAATCATAAATGTGCTATATAGGAAAGACGCGAGCGAAACTCGGTGTAATGACAATGATTCTTCAACGCGTATATATTTAGCACAAAATATAATTACCAAGAATCGAATTCCAATTCGTTGACTGCAAATTCCAAGCTACATTAGAGCAAAGGAAAATCTCAATGAGTGAAATTCCAAACAGTCCGCGAGCCCTAAAATCCGCAAGTCGCAAAGTCGCAAAGTCCGAACAGTCCCAAAGTCAGATGACAATTCTTTGCTTTAAAGCCAACGCTATCCGACGATAAATTATGCACTGTCCAAGTAACAAATGCGATAGCTTGAGGGTAAGCTTTCTTCGTGCGAAATAAAATGGCGAAGAGTCAAATTCAACGCCGCTGCGTGTGAGCGATCATCAAAGCACAATGATACTAGAACGTTTGTTGAGTCAAAATGTAACCTCCGACAAACTGCACTACAAGAAAATCACATTCGCGGGGCAACATAATTCGGCTGGTATACATGATGCTCGAGGTAGCACGTCGAGCAGTATTGTAGTTCTGGACAAATCTTTCCTGTGGCCTGGCAGTTTTCACGTAACAGGACATTACCATCTTTTGGTCTAAGATCTTTCCAAGACAAAAAAGCAGGTCGAATGCGCGTGAAGATAAAATCTGCAAGTTGATCAGAAGGCGCAACCTAGAGTATCTCCTACTTAAGGACTGACGAACCGCATCTGCGCAACAACCAGCACGGAGCCAGTCTTTGAAGAACAGCGCGAGCCCCCACGACTACGAACAAATCAAGCAACACATACTTGTTGGCGGGCTCAGCGAACAATTCAGTTAGCTGAGAACGGCTTGAACTTGTTGAGAACAGACATGCAATGTTGCAGACCAAGCAGCTGATTGCGCGCACCACACGTACACAAAAGAAGGATGTTAGAAGCATGGAGTTACTAAAATGTACAGCAAAAAAAAGACCCCGCGGAGTAAGTATTCAACATTCGTAACTTAGAAAAGCAACTAGTTGATAGATACTTAAAATTGCAGCGCGGAAAGAAAGAAAGACAAAGAAAAAGAAAACAGAAGACCCGGTGAATATAAAAAACAGCAATTCATTCAAGGAGGAGAACTAGAACGGCAGCGGGCGGTCTTAAACACTGAGAAAAACCATGACAAATAAAATCCGATAAAAACTTTTACGCAGGCGGCAGTCTTCCGCGGGCAGTCGTACGTGACTCCGAACACAACGACTGAAGCACGAAGCAACGTGTACCCGACGTGACAGATCCTACCACTTAGAAGACGAGGACAATGACGACCTATTGTGCCCAAACATGAACACGGAAAAGACGAGATACGACGCCCCAACGCACCCGGAACTCGACAAAGGCGATTTCCGACGTCCAGTTGTGCATCGACAGTTTATGTATTCGCTCCAAGGACACGTGAGCCGACTTCTCAATAGTGAGCGGATCATTCGCGTCTAAGCTGAGGAAAATTCAGATAAGATGGGATGGTCCGCACATAGGCACAGCAGGAGGCCATCTCGTAACGCCAAGTGGAACGTTCACATCACGCGTCACCACTGACAGCACCACATAAGATGGCGCGTTCTTCATTTTGCATCTCTTCTCCCACGACATAATTCTTCAAATAAACTTTTTGACGGCAAATGGTGCAATAAATATACTGCAGACAGAGTCGATAACGTTTTCCTCCAAGAACTTCTTGACGCCGCAAACGAACTCCGAACAACGTGCTGCTTTAAGTGTCGCCGACGATCCTGTCGCCCTGCAAACCGTGCAAGGTGGATGATGACCGTTTACTTTGCAGGTACTCCTCCTCACGTCGACGCTATCATAGAAAGGGCCTAAGGTTCCTTCTAGACCGCGGTGTCTCGGTCGCAAGAGGCATTGCGCGCTATCGGTAACATCAATCCCACGTTTCGGTCACTAATTTCACCGTTGAGTACCAGCATTCAAACAAGGGCGCTGCAATTGCGCTCCTAAAAGAAACGCAAAAAGCAAGTGACATGATCGCGGTCGCCGACTCTGAAAGCGCACCCGAAGACACCTTCAAGCTTCCCCGTCCCTTCGACGTGATTCTGGTGGTACCGCAAAAAGAACAGAACCAACTATTGGCTTTGCTACGTCGCTACACCGAGTGTTTTTCGTCGAACTAAAAATTTTGTCAGGCGCCTCTGGGGAAGCACCCAATAACAACCGAAGATGGAGCCCGACGTCCCGACAGTCACCGTACCACGTCTCTTCACATGAGCAGCAAGCCATCCGGACTGCTTCCCACGGCATGCTAACTGACGACATTATACTCCATCGAAAGCCCCTGGCCGGCTGCGGTCGTACTCGTCAAAGAAAAAGGCGAGACACGAAAGTTATGCGTAAACTACCGGCGACTGAACAAAATCACCACAAAGGACATGTACCCCCTGCACGAATTGAGGACGCCCTCGAGCACCTCTCCCATTCTAAGTACTTCACATCGATAGATCTGAAGACCGGCTACTGGCAAACTGATGTGGACCAGAGAAATCCAGAGAAGACTGCATTTCTTACCCCGTAAAGCCTAAACGAGTTTAAGTTAATGCTGTTCCAGCTATGCACCGCACAAGCAACGTTTGAAAGAGTCATGGACACTATACTGGCTGGTCTCAAGTGGCACTCCTGCCTCGTATACCTCGACGACATTGTGGTATTTGCCAAGAATTTCGACAAGCACCTTGCAAGGTTGGAATCTGTACTCGAAGCCATTCGTACGTCGGGGTGAATGCTTTAGTCTGAAAGTGCAGTTTGGCGTGCGAGGAACTTAGGTTTAGCACAACTACGCCAACTGAGTCCTACCTGACCCGGCTATAACTTCAGCCATTGCAAACTTCCCAAGGCTGAAAGCAAGAAGGGCGGGCGAAGATTTCTCGGAATGCGCGCATACTGCGGCCCTTCGTCGAAAACTTCGCCCGCGTTGCAGAGCCACTCACGAGGTACAAAGCTTAGCACCCCTTTTAGCTGGGCAAAGGACGAAGAAAAATCTTTATGCGAGATGCAAAAACGCTTGCAAAGCACGCTCGTGCTCGCGCATTTAGCTATGAAGCCGAAACGGAATTGCACACGGACGCCAATGATTTAAGTTTCTCTGTGGTCCTCATCCAAAAACAAAGCTTATCGCCTTTGCCAGCCTGGGTCTGTCAAAGGAGGAGAAAAATACTTAGTCTTGGAGAAAGAGTGCCTCGGTAATATAAGGGCTATTTCAAAATTTTGATCACACAAGTATGGGAGACCATTCAAGGTTGTGATAGACCACCATACTCTGTTGGCTCGCAAATTTGAAGCACCCCTCTGGTCGCCTTAGGCGGTGGAGCTTGCGCCTGCCATAGTTCTAAGTTACAAATGAATATAAATACGGTATGATACACTTCGACGCCGACTGCCAGTCCCACGCCCCCGTCGACCCATCACCACAAGACTCTGAATAAACAGCGCATTCTTGGGAGTCGTGACGGAGAGTGACCTACCTGCCCAGAAGCGTGCCGATTCCGACTTACGCGTCTTATTCGGCTACCTCGAAGGATGCAACGTAGCCGTGCTTACAGCCTTCAAACGCAAACTATCAGCATATCGCCTAAAAAACTCCGTCCTCGTGAAGAATTTTAGTGCAAGAACGAGAGAGAATATTCTTTTTTTCATCCCCGCAGACCTTTGTGACAACATTTTTAAAGCGTGCCGACAACCCCCGCTTCCTCACATCTCGGCACAGCTCTCAGAATTAGAAAAATTAGGGCTAAGTATTACTAAATCCGCCCCACATCCGACGTCACCCACTACGTCCGTAGGTGCCGTGACTGCGAGCGACGAAAAACATCATCATAGAGACCCGCCAGACTTCTGCCACTGATGGCCATCTCATCGAGACCCTCCCAACACATTGAAAGGGAGCTGCTTGGCCCGTTTCCCACGTCTGGAGCGCCGAAAATGTGGATTGTCGCATTTACAAACTACATTACGCGCTACTCAGTGATCGCCGATCTTCCAAGAGGGACTGCACAAGAAGACGCAAAGTTCTTTATGAACCTGGTTGTGCTGCAGCAGGTGCCCCCGAAATCCTAATCACCGACCACGGAACGGCCTTTACTGCGGAGCCTTTGCAAGGAATCATACGCTACAGCAACACGGATCGCCGTAGAACAACTGCCTATAACGCCGAAACGAAAAGCCCAACGGAGCGTCTGAACAAGACAATCTCGAATACGCTGTCAATGTACGTCGATAATGAACATAGGACGGAAATCAGTGATCCCATATGTCACGTTTGCGTACAACACGGCCACCCAGGACACTACACAGATGGCACTGATCGAGTTTCCCTACATAAGACGGCCGACTATGATTCTTCACGCCATGCTCCGTATGTAGAAGACGAGGACCTCAACACCGACGTCCAAGGATACCTTCAGTGAGCGGAGGAGGCCCGGCAGCTCGCCCGAGCTCGTACAACGGACTAGCAACAGGTGGATGCCGGGTGCTACAACAAACGACGCGAGACCCCGAGTACGAGTACCACCGAGGAGATTCTGTGTGGGCTTGGACTCCCATCCGACTACGCGGGCTCAGTGAGAAGCTTCTGCGACGGTATTTCGGACCCTACAGGATTCTAGAATGTGTTGGCCAACTTACCTACGAGGTGATCCGCTATGATGATTCCTAAAAATCAACGCCGCGGTTGCTCAGTGGCTATAGCATTGCGCTGCTGCGCACGAGGTCGTGGGTTCGATTCTCGGCCGCGGCGGGCACTTTTCTGATGGAGGCGAAAAGCAAAAACGCCTGTGTGTACAAGATTTTGGAATCAGGTGGTCGAAATTAATCCGGAGCCCTCTACTACGGCGCGCCTTATCGCCTACGTTGAGATGGCGCCTTAAACCCTTCAATTCATCCTATAACTTAACATCACGACGACGTGGTTCACCTTGAAACGTCACAACGCAACATGGCGGGCTTTCTTGTTGTTTGTTCGGACTGTCTTTTATTTTCCCATTTGGTTGATGCGCTCTTAGAAGGGCGGTAATGCCACTAACCATGCATCGGGTTTGTTTATGGTTTATTTTTCCGACCCGCTGCGTCGGGTTTTGTATCTGTGTTGACTGTATGCAATGTGAAGCCCGAGTTACTTTCTTTTTTTATTTTCATGCGGCACGCATTATCTCTTTCAGAGAGAGAACGTTTCGAACTTCAACAGTGTAGAAAATTGTTTTATATACAGGGTTCTTCCCAACGTGTCGCTCGTGCAATGAAACCTTATTTGCATACCTAAAACACAGAAGTCGTGATCAGATTTGCTAATTAGTTAAAATCTCATGTATTCCTCTTCATCATTATAATCATCGTCGTCATCGCATTCATCCGGCGTAGCAAGCCAGGTATCTTAGCTGGGCTGACATCGCCAGTTTTCATTAAATATTTTTCTGTCCCTCTCTCTCTGCAGGGTTCTGAATAAAATCAGGGGTCGAGAAACCCTCCCTCCCAAACATAAATACCCGTATTGCAGACGCCGCGACATTCGACTCGCCGACGTTCGCTTGCGCACGTCCATTTGTTGACTGCTGTTTCGCCACCTCTGTAATCTTTGAGTTGTTAGGGGTGCGCAAGTTCACTCCAGTAAACTTTTTTTTTCCTTGAAGACAACTGCGTCGTCGGTGGCTTCGTGACAATATGTAAACATCCTCTGATACATCCAGTGTATGATGATTAGTTTGTTTTAACAACACGATTGTGTGCGACAGAACCGGTGTACAACCACCCGTTTCCCAATGAGAAGCCAAGTTAGAAAGGGAAGAGGTCTCGATAGACACATAATGCTCGCGCTGTCGTTAATTAATAACCGTTTCACCCAGTATAACAAAAATCACAAGCCAACGGTATGCCATACACGGCGCCTACTGCACACGCAACATACTTGTATTTGCGGTTGACAGTGTTCTCAAAAACAATGAAGATTTTATTTCTATCTGTTTTTTGGGGCCAAGAGAACAAATTCTGATAAACAATGGACGTTTTCTTGCTATCATTTTTTGGCAACCAGTGAACAAATTTTATTAATTTATGTGGAGTCTAAACAGCACGTTAACACCAAAGCGGGAACTTATATTTTTAAGCACGTGGGGAACCCTGCGTGTTTATAGAATGAGTGCAAATTTTTTTTCTCCTACGAAGGATCACCACTCCAGGTACGTTTAGCAGGACATTTTGCAACTTTTAATAACTTATTGCAAACATCTACAAGTACACTACAAGAAAAACCTGCGAATTGCAGTTGGGCAATTTACCTCGCAAAGCTAGCCTATTATAAATGTTTACAAAATTTTTCTAGGTTAGATTTTAAACAGAAAAAGGCAATGCCGATTTTTTCAACTTCACGGTTGGCTTTCGTGAAATTAAATGTTGGTTTAGCTTAAAGCGGATGACAAAAATCCCAACGTGACTACTTTTAAAATCTAATTAAGGTCGCCAAACTGAGGCGAGTTATGTTTCGGCCCGTCAGATGTGAAGGACTAATCCAGTCCTTCGGCCAAATACAGCTAACGCCTTCTCGAACACTTGTGTCCTTCTTCCTTGTGTCCTTCTTCAACAAGCACCAAATAATCGTCTACGTATCGGAAGATGCGCTTTAGGGATTCATTTACACATGTTTCCACGTAACGACCAATCTGCTATAATACCTCATATAAAACAGGTACCACGCACGAGCCATGAACGATCGTGCAATGATGGGCCTTCCTTGCAACCGACAAAAGCGGAACTGAAGTAAAAGGCCAATTACCATGCTATGAAGTTAAGGGGAATGTTATAGAACCAGCAACGAAGACGGCGAATTTCTTTGACACAATGTCCATCCCAAGCTTCTAGGCAAAAGAAAGTCAGCAACGACTAAAAACAAGCTGCTCAATCTAAGTACGTACCCCCTCCTGGAGTCGCTACATTCAAAGCTTTGCCTCTGCCCAGGTTTGCGTTTGAGCCCTAATTGAAGAGCGTTAAGTATATAATGATGGCTAGGACAATCTCCGGCTGAAGAAAGACCTGAATTAGAATGTGTCACCTATCCATCCGCTGGCTAAGTATCTTGTAGAAATGAATTTGAGACTGGTTGTGGCAGATGAGGAGGGTCGTTTTTCATTGTGGATGAGGGTATGTAAGCTGAAAAGGCTGAAAGGTAATAGATAAAAATTTCAAGGCCGTTCCTGTAAATTTGAGGAAGGTGAGAAATACGGCAGTGGGTCTTTTGCAGAACCGCAACCTTGAGAGGCTAGCCTCTTCTGTTTGCATGGCCCAGAGTTTGGAACTCGCCCCGTTCTTCACTATCAAAGCCCTTCAGCCTAATCTGCTTTTTCGTACCATAATTACGCGAGATTCTTGGCAGAAGATGGTTTCCAAATTTTTACAAAGGCACCTTAACCAGCTGCGTATTTAAGACCCATGCAGGCGCACTAGTGCAATTTCAGCGAGAAAGTTAAAACGGAATCCTGCACAGGTTCAGCATTGATGTGGACATGTCTTTTTTAATATTAAAACCCATGGGCTGCTGCAATGCGTTAAGAGCGTATTATGCGAGAAAATGATGAGCTTGTTTTTAGGAGTCGTGGTATTTTTGAGGAAGTATTGTTGGAGAAATTGGTGTTTTTACCTGAGTTCCAATTGTGTAGGTTGGCAAAGGTAGACCCTTATCCGGCGATCACGGGTGTGTATTGGCTCGTGTGTACCACCTATTTTGCGTCACATTTTGTTCGGGCTGTCGAGGGTTAAAACAGTCGTCTGGTTAGCGGGAGGTACCAGGTTGGAATCCCTGGCGCCGGAGACCCACCGGTTTCTCTAAAGGGTACAAGCGTCCCCATTGCATAGCTCGTCTCGACGGGGGAAAAACGATTGCAGCTTAACCTCAAGCAGCCGTTGCAGGCCATGTAATAGGTCTTTCGAACCCCTTAGGGCGGGGTCTGGGACTGCTTTGCATCCACCAGTACAAACGGTACAAGCACCCCCTGTCTCGGCGGGGGATGAAAGGCTTAGACACGCACTACCACGGCGGCAGACGTAGTAGGTTCTTCTGGAGCCTTTGGTCAACCACCAGAATAAAAAGCGGCAGGCGCCTCCCGTACGGGGGATACAGTGGACTGGAAACCGTTCCACCACGTCGGTTTGTACCATGGGGTACGAAAATGTGGAAGGTACTTCGGTACCGATGGGCACCGAACAGTAATAATTGGTACATGCACCCCCTTCCCAGGAGATCTTGTGCTTGAGAAGTTACCTGACGTTGTCGAGAAATGCCCCGATAGAAGGGGTCGTAACGTTTGAACTGAAGCGATAGCTCAGAGGTACAGCACTCGCCCCATATGCGGGAGGAACTGGGTTCGAATCCTGGTACCGCTGGGCATCCACCGGTTTTTTTTTCAAAGGGTACAGGCATCTTTAGTTGAGTGCAAACACTTGAAACCGGAATCCACGTATGAAAAGCCGCCTTTATCCTTTCGAGGGGCCCCTGACCATTGTCCATCTGTTGGGGCCTCCCGCCATCATGCCGCGCTGCTGCATTGCCGGTGCTGAAAGGGTGTGGTGGCATGTCCTGCCGCAGGCGGTTCCGAGTTGAGCGACCACCGTGGCTGTGGAAGGAACCTTGTGCATTCATGTGCCTTGGTGGTGCCGGGCACCTACCGGAAAAATAAGTACAAGCGACTCCCCGGCCTGGCGCTCGGCCCTTGCTTGTGACTACAACGCTTAGGAAGTGGAACAGGTTTGCCCTGGAAATCACCCGTTTAGAAATGGGGTGCTACAAAAACGCAGGAAGTTTGTTTAAGCGAATAATATTCATTGTGTGGAAAGATGTTAAAAAGGAGCCGTAAAGCGCATCTTTCGATTCGTAGATCACTCGTTGAGACTGCTTCAAGAACAACACTTTGTACTTCCTCAATATGACAACAAGTGTTAGATGTGTTTAATACCGGAGGAATGGGTTTATCTTTTACCTCTGTGGTGTCAAAACATAACACGCGGCATTTCCTTGACCTTAGTTTGACTTTTCAAAGTAGCAACAATGGTTTAGTTGTGATCCGCTTTCAGCGAAACCAATGCTTATTTTAGGTGAGCCCACTGCAAAGTAGTAAAAATGGGCATTGCCTTTTTCTGTTTAAGCTATGTGCGAGTCAAATCACGTAAAGACTTATCAGGCGCTACCTTTGCGAAGCAAGCAGACTGTCTTTAAGACGCAGGTGTTTCTTCTAGTGTACTCGTGGCGTTCAGCGATAAGTAATAAAAGTGGTTAAAGGTCATGCTTAACATAACTCGACTGGTGATCCTTCGCGGAAGAAAAAAACACAGAGAGGCTTTCCCACAGGGTTCAAAATTTAAATTCCATCTATCGTGTTAACGCGGTGTTCAAGGCTGAAAATAAAATATCAAAAATTTTGTCCGCTTTTAATCTGTGCATAGCCAACAAAAATACAAGAATGTTGCGTGTGCTGTAAGCGTCTGTATTTGATCCCGTTGTCTTGTTTGTTTTGTTATAATATTCAATTCGTCGTTCCATCGATCAATGATGGCGCGAGCATTACCTGTGAATCCAATACTCTTTGTGAATTTAGTTCTGTGAATCCCGTACTAGCCGGCTTTGAAGGTACACCGGCTTTGTCTGATCCAACCGTGTCGTTCAAACACACTAATCAGCATGCAAGGGAGGTGTCAGAGGCTTCTTGATATCGAAAATTTGTGAATCCTGCATAAACCAACCTTTTTTGACCTTGCACAAAAGCTAACTCGGTTATCTTGCAGAACGTGGTACTTGACAGCTGCAGGCTTATGTATTGATCCCTTCTGGAATCGTGGTGGCTTTTTGTACAGATGGTTACTTAGTGAGTGAGTAGTCCTGCAGTGAGTTGTCCTGCGGAGCAAAAGGGCCCTCGCCTTCTATAATTTGCTGGTGGAACGGGCTCATCTACCTACCAAGCAGTGCGGTATCCTGGACTCACCATGCCATCTACGGAAAGGCGTCCCGAAATCGGCCCCGCTTTTATAATGCTTATCGATTCACTATTATGATTGATACCCTCTTTGTAATTTACTACATTGTCCCGGCCCTTACCTAATAATTTCAATGGCGACAGCGAGACTGTACGATTAACCGAAATAGTCAAATATTTTTATTGGACCGGTCGCACTGCGTACCAAAAGTGCCATTTCTGAGAGAATCAATTGATTGTAGGGTTTAACACGCCGACTCAACGCAGTCGTTAAGTTGCGCCGTAGTGGTGGGCCGTAGTAGTGATTAATATTGACTACCCGAGGATCTTTACGCCCTCCGAAATCTCCCACACGACGACGTTTTTGGTTTTCGCCTCCATCAAACAAGCAGCTGCCACTTCCAGGGCTGGTATAGACGAAGATTCTGCTCCAATTTGCTTTTTCTTCTCCTAGATTTTCCATAATTTAGGAGAGGCGACAACGCCGTCAATAAAAGCTACTTACGACTTGCATCTGAAAGTTGAAGTCACACAGTTACAGCTGTTGTTACTATCAGTGCCAAACGATTGATGCACAAAACACGTTTGAATATATAATGCCTATGCGTACAATCTTATGTAAAGGAATACATAACAACTGCAGTGTTCGCTGTACTTGAGCATTATTGACAATTGAATAAATGTATCTACGAAGTATTGATTGTAGGGTTGACGCGCCGACGAAGCGCAGGCGATGATGTGCACCGTAGTGGAGGACTCCGGATTATTTTGATCACCTGGGAATCTTTCATGTGTGCCGTAAATCTCGTACACACGGGCATTTTTTTATTTTCTCCTCCATCAGAAAATCGGCAGCCACGGCCAGGAATCGAACCCGTGACCTCGTGTACAGCAGCGCAATGCCTTAGCCAGTGAGACACCGTGGCAGGTGTATCCATGAAGTAGTGCTAAACCACTATTGTACCGTTAAAAGTGATAAAATGTGCAGCACGAGTAGAAAACAGCAAATAAAACCCAATATTTCTCGTGACCACACGCATTGTGCAGCACAATACAACCAATCGGAACAAACCACACAGTACCTCCTTCAATTTTATGGTGGGGACGGACACTACGCAGATTTCTGTCCATATCATCGTTTGCACAAAAAACAACAAGGACGAAGACGGAAACGAAAAGGATGAGCGCACTGTATTACCTGAAATTTTATTGATTGAAACAAAAGACCTGTATACATACAATCCAGCGCATCATCATCGCAAAAGGCTTTTACAGCGCATAATGCACACACAGCACACATATATCAGTTTCAGACATTACATATAAGATACTATAATATTACTTTGTCCAATAAGGCGACATAAGGGTTACTTACGCACTTATTTTGGTATTTAAATATAGAAAACGCTACCACAATCTCTCTTGAAGTTTTATTGGGATGTGTAAACAAAACAACTCTTTTTTTCTTCAAACCGGGGTATGCAGCCACAGCCTTTACAATGCGTGACCAAGTGCGTGAAAGGCCTTCCTAAGCGGTACGCATGTACCAATATACTTATATTAAGGCACCTTCGAGTTTGTCCTATATAGACGTGCTCACATCTCAATGGTATCTGGTAGACACCATTCTTTGTACACTCAAAAACAGGACGCTTCTGAATAATAGTGCAGCCTCTTTTTACTTCATGCTTACCATCAAATGTATGTTTCACCATAGGACAGACACCACCGATTTTGTTTTTGCAGCGAAGCTGTAAATGGCTAGGATCCAGCAGATCATCTCCGGTAACACAGCGATGTAGACAAGAATCGCTAAAGAGCATACCGCATGTGTGGTCCACTGAAACCCCTGGAATCGCCAAACTTCCCTGAGTAGTACGCTGTTCCAAGAGGGGTTGCGGATAGGAGGATTGCGTGAAAGAGCAATGACTAGTGCATGATCTTTCGTGTCAGCTGTCATTACATAATCTTTGTCGGTCACATTTACGGCGCAATAGAGCATGCGCCGTGATTACTATGCCCGCGCTATAATAAAACGTAATTGTGTCTACCCACGATTCCTGCGTGTTTTTGTCTGCTACGTGAAGATCACGCCACTGTCCCTGTAAGCTGGACTCCCGCCTTCACATGAGTCGTACCCGTATAGCACGTTCCGAACAGGAACAGCGGGACTATTAGGAGCGTCGAAGCGCCCAGAAGCGAGAATGGGCACGCTGCCAACATGAAAGGGTCGTTGCCGCTGCTCCCAGTACAACAAGAACATCAAGTACCGACTAAGCTCCCGCAGACGAAGACATCGCCACGTCGAGCACCCACGCGAGCGACAGTGTCAAAACAAACAGAGCTGTCGAGCCAATGCCACGCAGGATAATCGAGCACGGGAAGCCAAACGCGAATTTGACACACATCACTGCGCCACCAAACCATCGGAATGCTTCCCCGGCGCAACCTCGAGGTTCCGGAGAGAATTCATCGAGAATCCTTTCGGCGCCGCATGTGCGGTTTGTGACCGTTTGTGGTTCGCCGGAGACGTGTCAATCATCGCCGGCATGCGTGATGCGGAACAGCGTGAAGTGGCGGCAGGTGTGTTTCGGCAGTGCATGAACTCCGAAGACGTCGAGCAAGAGCCGGTGAGCGGAAATCTTCGCGATTCCCTCTTTAAAGACACGGTTCCCCGGTTTGGCCCCCTTAACGGGTACGTATCGTCGTGATCTGCTGGACGAGTTCAGATGACTTGAATCGCACCATTTAGACACTATCACCAAGGAGTCCGATGACCAAATAGTGCAGCCGCATACATAAGCACTCGCCGCCCTTAACTTTCGTTTTTTGCGCATGCATTTGTCGACGTTATGCACGACCCCGTACTAGGCAAAATGCAACTGCTCTGCTTTTCAGAGACGTGGACGGATGCCCTTCTTCAAGAAGAAGGATTCAGCGAACTCGCCTGCAACAAGAATGTGAACTTTCGGGCCGGGGGCGTCACCATCTACCTGGAGGACGACTGCGTCGGTGGCGTGGAAGTTTACCCGTTAACTGCCATATGTGGAGCCGTCGTGTATGCGTGGGTCGATGCCTGTGCCGTGAGGGTGAACAACGGCACGGTAATCTCCACTGTAAACATCCCTCCCTCTATGGTGAAGAATGAGGTCGAAAGGTATATTTCAATGTCGAAGTCAGATTTCAATGTCGATGTCAGCAAAACCAAGGGGGCGTGAGTGAGAGGCGCTCCAACACCTTCGTGTTGGAGCACTTCGGGCTCAAGTATTTCACTGATGCCACTGTACCCACCCCTCCTCACCTGTCGTGCATTGAGCTTAACTTCGGGAAGAACGTTGACAGAGTGAAAGTGCAACCACTTGCCTCTCTACCACAGTGATCATAAGGCAATTATTACAATGGTCACGGAATGAATTATGACAGCGAGAACTTTGATCAGGTACTTTTTATTCCTACAATAGTCAACTTATAATAGCCAAAATCAACATGGCCAATCCATACTTTAGCGAAATCCCAACATAGCAAATCCAACCAGAGCGCCAGCTTTGCTCGGCTTCCCTCTTCATAGGATGGAAGGGCTAGATTTTTTGCAGAGAACGCCACCTTCAATTCAAAGTTCTCGGCTACCCTTTTTAGTCAATGGGAAAGGCCATGTACACATGTAGTTACAGAAACTTTATGGTGCTCTTCAGTTACAGAAACTTTATGGTGCTCTTCTTGTCCTCCTTCTACGCTTACTTGCGTGTCATGCTTAAGCTTTCTTACTTGCCTGTCACAAGAGGCTCGCAAAACATTTAACGAATAGTGAGCCTCTTGCAACCACGTACCCTGCAATCTAAAGGCCTGGCCTACCGAATGAGAGCACGACTTAAACAACGCTGCTCTGAAGGAAGCAACGACTGTGCCAGTTTTACTAGCATAGAATATACAGGCGCATAGTTAAAATGAGGCTTCCCAGCTGTCGGCGAATAGAACCTACACATATGAGCGTGCTCAAACTTCAAAACAACCTCACGAAACTGCATGTGGTCGTCAACAGGCGTTTCTGGAAGGAATTTTAGGCCTTTCCCTCGGCAAACAGACGCCTCTAGTACCCCATTCCTAAAAGCATTTGTGTCAAGCTCTGAGCCCAAATCCAAGTAGTTGTCGACATAGCTGAAAACCTTGGTAGCTACGCCATCTAAATCTCTGGACAGCGCGCTGTAAACACTACTCAGAAAGACTTTGCTGAGGACCCGGGCGAAATTCGAGCCTATACACACGCCTGCTGTTTGCAAGAATGTCTTGTCACCAAAACCAACGTTGGTTTTAGTTATGAAAAAATGCGGAAACTCCATTAACGTCTAGACCGTCATTCCGCAAGTGTTCCTCAACACAACTTCATTGGTTCGTTCATTCTACACTTACGCACTGCATTAGAGCGTCATGTGTAGAGACCCGAACTTTAGGCAAAATGCCTAGTTTTCCTTGAATCCGTATCAAACCTATTTACCGTAAAAACCCGCGTATAATACGGACCCGCGTATAATACGAGGTGTAATTTGGGGACAGTAAAATCAGAAAAAATGTTTTCATCCGCATATAATACGGGGTAAAGAGCACAGAAAACATTTATTTGCACTGCAGTTAGCGTTCAGTCATCGTAAGTTCTCGCTGGCACTGTCTCCCGACGTCCGTTCAGTCATCGTCAGGTTCGCTGCCGCTGCCTCCTGAAGTCGCCTTGTCGGAAATGTCTTCCCACAGAAAGTGGTCCTCACCATCAAGGGCGTTCGAGATGCCCATTTCTTAAAAGAGCGACTGACGAGCTCCTCTGGGATGCTGGCCCACGCATCCGCGATCCAGCCAGAAAGCACCGCTGGAGAAACCCGCGTCAGCCATCCGGTAGCTGTCACTCACGGGTCTCCTGACCTCATCCCCTCTTGGTAGCAGGACGTGGTGCAATCTTTGAAAGGCTTGTTGAGGCAAACGCCTAGCGGTTGCAGCTGGGAGGTCGTTCCTCCTGGAACGACAATGAGTTCGGTGCGGGGTTCGCGCAACAACTTCTTCATGGAATCGGCCAGGTGGCAGCGAAAGGTGTCCAACACGAGCACTGACGGGAACCCCCAAGAGTGCTCCAGAACGCCGACACAGTATATTATCTCTATGGCCGACACCACACAGACTTTATCCAGTCAAGCACCACTTGCTTTCTCCAGCCGCGAATGCTGCCTTCGGTGACGCCGAACTACCGTCCTGCGGCGCAATTCCTGATGGTCTCGGCACATAAAATACCTTTTCTTTTAATTGCAGCCGAATACTGCCTTCCTGCACCCGACATCGTGATAGACTTGTGGTGAACGTGCCGATCCTTCGTGTGGTCAAAACAATCGAAATGGCGCCGGCTGAGAGAAGCAGCAGCCAGCTGACGCCACCGCAAGGCGGCGCACCCTCCGCTGAAACCGAAACCGAAAGTGCAAATTTTCGGCTGAAAACTTTGGGATCCACATATAATACGAGGCACAAATTTTACATAGTAAAATGTGGAAAAAAACCTCGTATTATACGCGGGTTTTTACGGTAACATGCAAGCATGAACTAAGGGAAGGGGAGCATTTTAAGCAATACTTTATGGTGCCTATAATGCCAATTTTGACTCAATGGGCTTTTTAGCGCCTATTTTGCCTATGTATAAGCCTATATGGGTTTTTTAGACCCTAAAATTGCCTTTTTGTGTTATATATGATTTTTTTGGGGGGGGGGTCGGTGGTCTGCACGAACTGTTCTCGCTTCAGAGGCCGGCAACGAAGTGCTTGTCGCACCCTGTTTGCAAAAAAAAACGCACCGAGCCGTGCCAAACAAGCCGAGAGACGCGTACCGTGCACATGCCACCGCCACCTAGACCTCGCCACATCGGCCGAGCTGCCAGAGGCCCGTACGCCGCGAACCGCAGCCAACCTCACCGACATCACCGTTGTCCACACGAGCTGTTTTTGTATCTCCTCCTGATGCCTCTGTCTGAGGACGAACGACATAACTTTTGCCAATGTGCCCCCCCATTGCCAATGCAACAAAAACCAAGGCACCGATGAATTTATGGGATTCAACTTTACTGAGAAAAGCTGATCAGGGTGTTCTGCTCTGTAAACAAATAAATACCCGGAGTTAAGATGTTTCTTCGGTTTGCAATTGTTTTCAAGCAGCAGTGAACGATTGTCCCTCTTCCACCACGGCCCACTGCTACGACTGGAAAACTCGGCTAAGGGCGGAAAACTACTACAAATACACTCGCTGGTGCTACTAACAGAATTGCAGACGACAAAAGCATCGACGCCGAAATTGTTTACACCACGGTACACTTGAACATGACTTGACACATTTGCGTGCTTATTTCACACTCTTTGCATAGAGCATTTCTTCAGCGGAGGGCTTTGGTGCCACTCTGACTAAGAATGCCCAGCTGATTTCGAAGGTCCAGGACTTACCCGCTACAATCCCCACATGACCGGTTTCTGATAGAGCCATTCCTGCCTTACAACCTGCCATTCTGTCTGCAATAAAATTTCTGAATTCCCTGTGATAAAAGAGCTGCCAAAAATCTGAGAAGAACGTAATAATATTTAAATAGAATCAGGTCATGAATCGCCTCTAAGACCAACCACGCTCCTCCAACTTCAGAGAACGTTGAGTGTTTTTTTTTCGCACAAAATTATCGACCGAAATGAGGTGGTACAACTTCAAACCGCCAATAATTGCGATGGGGGTGGCTTGCCAATGCTTTTAAGCTTTTTCTGTTGTCGAATCGCCCTGCATTTTATATCAATCTGTTAAAATGGCAACTGTTGTGAGACCTATTTTCCCGAATAAAATGAAATTATTTTCTCGTACTATATTACTTGTCCGCATATTTTGCTGCGCCATAAATTTGCAACAGTCAAATTTATAGCAGTCAAATTTGTAGCAGTTGTAGTCAAGTTGTCATAATGGTTTTTTCTGAAGGTCCTATCTCTTTGTATCTGTTGAGGCAGAAATAAACATTCTTCTTTTTCTTCTTCTTTTTCTTATTATAAAAGATGCTGCTGAACTAAATACGAACTGAGCCTATATGTGCCTCAACGACACTATTTGGTGTCTATAAATGCCTAAATGGCACGTTTCAGTGTGTATTATAGGCGCGTAAAACCGCAATGTTTCGTGCCTAAACTTCTGGTCTCAAGTCATGTAACAAAGAATAATACAGATCCTCAACGTCAATGCTGATACCGCTGCTTGTGTTGGAACATCGAAATGCAAAAATCAACAAGGACATCAGAGTTGGCCATTTCATACGGATCATGTACCATCAAGGTATTCAACAGTTTCTGCAGAAACGCTGCAACAAGCACCTGCACAGATCCGCACTGAGAAACGATAGACCTAAACAGAATACCTTCTTTGTGCGTTTTTGCATTAAAAAACACTTCATGCTTAATCTCCGTACCGGTCGTAACTTCTGAAGCCACAGTTTCTTGATTGCACTGTTTTAGCATCTCCATCGTCCGTTGTTTCACCTTTTCAATTTTGACCTTCGACCCTAAAAGCATTTTGCAACTGCCAAGAAAGATTTTTCTAAGTAAAAGGCATCAGGTAAAAGCAAAAACATGCCCTCTTTGTCTATCTAAATAACGCTTAGGTTGCTCTCAACAAGATACTTAGCGGTCTGGCCAACATTAGGCTTGCTCCCAGTACGTGCAGGTGCTTTGGCCATCACGTCAACACATTCAACCACACCACGCTCTTTTTCGTTTTCAGGTGTCATGTCGCGTTCACGCGCTCGCAACGCGTTATCATTATTTATGTTATGGCTGGAAGCGCCGACGTACTGGTGTTGATGCGAATGCGTCACTGATGCCTTATGTGTAGATAAGCTCTTGCATTGTGCGCGGCTGGGGATTGTTGTGTTGAGGCTGCCAGTCTGCACCTCGGAATAAAGCCTGTTCCGGAAAGAAGCCGGCTCGGTTCCTGCTACAACAAACTGTCGACGAGGATGGAATCCGTCACCAAGCAGTGAAGACTGCCACAGCCCCGGCAGCGATAACGGCTGCTAACTTCTGCAAGCTTCCGGATTTCCAGCCCGACATCGGAAACATCTATGTTTACGTCGAGCATTTCGAGCTGTTCGTCACAGCCCACGACATCGCGGAGGAGAAGAAGCTGCAGCTATTTCTGACAACCATCGGGGAAAAGGCTTACGTCACTCTCCGCAGTCTGCTCCTTCCAAAAACGCCAAGCAAGGTAACTTTTGAAGAAGCTATCAGCATGCCCAATTAAAAAGCACTACGCTCAAAAACGTTCATTGCTCACTGAAAGATTCCGCTTCAACCAACGTGACCAAGAGGCACACGAGAGCGTGACGGAGTTCGTGGTCGAGCTAAACAAATTGGCGGCTACATGCGAGTTCGACGCGTTCCAGGAGGACGCTCTTCAAGACCGTCACATTGCCGGGATACAAGCGGATGCCATACGGTGACGACTTCAGGCCATGACGGATGCTGAACTTACCTTGGACCGGGCCTGCAGCATTGCTACAGCCATGGAAAGCACAACGCAAGACACGAAGGAAGTGTTCTCTGGTAACAACCCTTTACGTGCACCTGGTGACACCGAAGTACACTGTCAACGACAAGCCACGACATGGCGGCCAGCAGCGAGAAAAGCACCGTTCAACCGAGCCACGCCCCAAAAGCCCGGCATGGGGAGGAAAGAAAAGCCGAAGACTCTTCACCCCTGGTAGAAACCATGTCACCGGTGTGGATGGCGCCCTGCCCCTGTAAGTTGTCCATTTTTGAAAAGTACTTGTTTTAAGAGTGTCAAGAAAGGACATGCTGTAAAGTGTGCAAAACGAAAGAAGTGAACCATCGGCTAAACGACGGCTCTGATAACGAAAAGCTATTTGTCACACGGAGAGAAGCTCGGGAACGCCTGCCATTGTAATCAACGTAGATTTAGGCGGAAAAGAAGTAGCTATGGAACTTGACACTGGCGCAGCTATGTCTTTGATGTCAGAAGCCGAATTTGCGAAGCATTTTCAAAAAGCCACTTTCCGGAAAGCTAACGTAAAACTCGTAACCTACAATGGCACGCCAGTACTAATAAAACCTATCGTGGATGTAACAGCGCAATACTATGCTCAAAGCGTGCGACTGGCCCTGGTTATCGCTAAAGAAACTGAGGGAGCATGACTGCTTTTTTTTCGGGCGTAACTGGCTTGAGAAGAACAAGATAAACTGGCAGGAAGTGGGGCGATTGAAAGCAGTTGACGCTGAAGGTCCCCTGACCGAGAAATATCGGCATGTGTTTGCACCAAGGTTACGGCTCGAGAAAAGGATCCAAAGCTAGCATTGTACTCAAGGAAGGAGCGTTTTTCGTCTTCTGTAAGGCGCAACCAGTGCCGTACGCACTTTGCGACAGGGTTGAACAGGAACTAGGTAAGCTGGAAAAAACGGGAATCATCTATAGGGTCATGCGCAGTTCTTGGGCCACACCACTTGTGATCGCACCTAAAAAGGACGGCATAGCCCTGAGGATTTCTGTCGACTGCCGTTGCACAGTTAATTGGTTGTTACAATTCGACCATTATCCTCTGCCTGTGCCCGAGGATATTTTCGCAGCAATGTAAGGGGGAGCCGTGTTCTCGGTCATTGACCTTTTCCAGGGGTACTTGCAGCTCGGACTGGACTATCGAGCACAGGAATTGCTCACTGTCAACACGCATTTGGCCCTTTTCAGGTTCCGGCGATTTACGTTAGGCGTAGCGAGTTCCCCGGATCTTTTTCAGCCCATGATGGATCAGATCCTGCACGGAATGCAAGGTACAGCCTGCTATCTAGATGACGTGATAATTGCAGCAAAACGCACAAACAGTGCAAAGAAAGAGTAGAGCAAGTGCTCATGTGCCTCAGTACGCACGGTATCAAGGTGAACGCAGAAAAATGCAGGCTCTTCGAGCAAAAAGTAACGTACTTGGGGCAGAAAATTGATAAAAATGGCTTACACCCCATCTCAGAAAAAGTGTTGGCTATCAAAAACACGCTGAAGCTTCCAAATAGGACACACCTGAAAGCTTTTTTGGGCTTGGTTAACTTCTTAGCGAAATTTTTGCCCAATCTGCCCACTGTGCTAGAACCCTTGCATCAGTTGCTTCACAGAGACTGCATGGTACTGGTCACATCGCTGTGACGATGCATTTTAAAAATACAAAACGTTGCTTACTGATAAGAGCATTCTGCAGCGGTACGATGTGAAAAAAGAAATTCAGCTTCCTTGTGATGCGTCAGAATATTGCGCGAACCATGCATTGGGTTTGATTATTTATGTTTTGCTTTTACGGACTAACTGCGCCGGTCTGTGTTATCTGAATGCCAAGGGAAGCACGTGTACCATTATTTCTTTCTATGCCTCGTGTGTTATCTCTTCTGATAGGGAGAGCTTTCTGAACTAAGGCCAGCAGCCGAGAATATGCTTCTTTGATCTAGAATGTTCTCGATGCAAATAGACGGTTCAAGAGACACTCGCGCCGAAAGATAAAAACCTGCCGAGGAGACGCCTTTGCATTCGAATGGTAGACACCAGTCTAGGCACGTCACTTAGTTGACTACTGTTTCGCCGCCTGTGTATTCTTTGAGTGGTTAGGGGAGCACAAGTTGCTCCAATAAACGTGTTTTCCTTCAAGACAACTGCGTCGCCTCTGGCATCGTGACTTCTTGTAGAGGTGCTGGGTACGCACCTTCTATGCTCCCTACGACCTCTGGAAGCCTCAATGCCAGTCAAACTAGAGCCAGCCACCGACTGCAAGGATTGCCGCCCGAGTTCGGTCTCCTGCCAGAAAGACCCAAGACAACGACTGCTGCAACAACCACCATGGTGCAACAAAAAATGTCGCCAATCGTGCTGCGCAGCTCCGGGAACCGCCAACATTCCGAGGAGCCCTCGCTGAAGACCAGAAGGAATAGTTGGAGAAGCTGGAGCGCGTGCGGATCTTCAACAGTTGGGACGATAAAGAAACACCCTGGAATGTTTTCTTTTACTTGGAGGATGCAGCTCGAACTTGGTTCAAGAACCACAAGAGCACCTTGACCGACTGGACAAAATTCAAAAGCCAGTTCCTTAAGACCTTCATGACCGTGGTGAGAAAAGAACGAGCTGCGCTTTTGCTGGACACTCGAATCCAACACCCCAATGGAGGCGTCGTAATCTTCATTGAGGAAATGAATCGACCATTTCGTCGCTCGCACCCGGATATGACGGAAGAAAAGAAACTCACGTGCCTGATGTGAGGAATAACGCAAAAACAGTTTGCTTGCCTTGTCCGCCACCCCCCCCCCCCCCAAAACGGTGGCCGAATGCGCGTCCGAGGCGGCCGCCATCGAAAAGACGTTGGAAATTTGCACGAGGCAGTACAAGCGTCCCATCAATGCGCTAGCTGCGGACACGATCGATGCTGGTGCTCTAAGCTCTGACACACTAGGTGATACAATCGACGGTGTCTTCAGGGAAGAACTGCGGAAACTCCTGCCAACGCCGCCGCAACCCCAAGTCGCTTCCCTTACCGACGTCATGAGGGAAGAAGTTCTCCAAGCCCTGGGAACATCAGCAACGGCAGAAGCACCCCGCGAGCCGTAAGCCATGACCTACGCTGCTGCTGCCCTTCGACATTGCCCAACTGCACCCTATCGTCACGAGATTACATATCGTCGTCCCCTGTTGCCGGCACGACCATCTGTGGTGCAAACCCCCGCCCCGAGGAAGACCGACGTGTGGCAAACGCCAGATAATCGTCCGCTGTGCTACCACTGCGGAGAGGCCGATCACATCTATCGTCGCTGCCCGTACCGGATACTCAGAGTGCGTGGTTTCTCCGTCGACGCCCCACGCCCCCGACCAGGCCAGCGACCTACGGAGATCGACGAATACCTGTCCAACACCAACCGAGGACCAGCCCGCTTCAACCGATCGCCGTCGCCCTACCCATAAGAGTCGCCCAAACGCCGTAGCAATATGGCTCATTTTGCACGTGAAAGGTCCCCCAGCCCGCGCAGGGGAAACTAAAAGCAGCAACGTCTGGAGGTAAACTTGCACGATCGAGGAAAAATGAAAACCCTCCAAGGACGCAACGACTCGCGCAAGACGATGATTCCCGACGTACCCCCAAACCGACGACACGATCTAACCTGGACGTGACCCTCCAACACGACAACCACACGGCGCGAGGCGTACCACTTGACCCAACTTTCCGCTGAGAAGACGAGGACCACGACGCACAGCGCCCGACCGTCAACACGCACAAGCTGAGATACGACGCCACGACGCACGCGGAAGTCCAAGAAAGCAGCGTCCGATGTTTAACTGTTGATCGACGGCTTTGAAGTAGTCGCCCTCATAGACACGGGAGCCGACTACTTAGTAATGAGCGAACCATTTGCGTCTTAAAGAAAGTTATGACAAATGATATGGTCCGCACATTCGCACAGTAGGATGCCACCTCGTGACGCCAAGTGGAACGTGCACATCGCGCGTCACGACAGACGGCGCAACGTACCCAGCGGCGTTCGTCATTTTGCCTAACTGTTCCCGTGACGAAATTCTCGGAATGGACTTTTTGACCGACAACGGTGCAATAATCGATATACAGGCCAAGTATATAACATTTTCCTTCTATCACTGCATGACGCCGGAACCTAACCCCGAAAACCGGGCTGATGTAAGGATCGCCGACGATCATGTCCCCCTTCCACCCCGCGCAAGCGTGATGATCAGCGTGTACTGTGACGATGCGGCTCATGACGTCGACGCAATCGTAGAGAGTGCCAAAGGTTGCTCGTCGACCGCGGTGTCTGCGGCACAAGAGCCATTGCGCGCTTTACGCAACGCTAGTCCATATTTTGGTCACTAATTTCACCGAGGCGTACCAGCATATAAACAAGGGCGCGGCCATTGCGTTCCTGAAAGAACCACTAAAAGGAAGTGACATAATCGCAGTCGCCTTATGTGAGCGCACACCCGAAGACACCTTCAAGCTTCCGAAGCCCTTGGACGGGAATCCGGCGCTACCGCACGAAGAACGGCACAAATTATTGGCTTTGCTGCGTCGCTACAGCGAGTGTTTTTCGTCCAACTCAAAATAACGTCAGACACCTCTCGCTAACCACCGTATAATAACCGAAGATGGAGCTCGACCTACCCGACAGTCACCGTACCGCGTCTCTTCAAGCGAACGCAAAGGCATCCGGACTCAAGTAAACGACATGCTCAGCGACGACATAACACAGCCATCGAAGAGTCCGTGGGCTGCGCCGGTCGTACTCGCGACGAAAAAAGACGGCCCTTTAAAGTTCTGCGTTGACTACCGGAGACTAAACAAAATCACCAAAAAGGACGTGTACCCCCTGCCCCGAATCGACGATGCCCTTGGCCACCTCTGCCAGGCGAAGTAATTATCATCGATGCACCTAAAGACCGGCTACTGGCAAATTGAAGTGGACGAGAGAGACCGAGAGAAGACTGCATTTATAACTCCAGACGGCCTTTACGAGTTCAAGGTGATGCCGTTTGTGTTGCTCATGGTGGCAGCAACGTTTCAAAAAGTCATGGACACGGTTCTAGCTGGCCTGAAAAGGCACACATGCCTCGTATACGTCGACGACATTGTGGTATTCGCCCGAACTTTCGACGAACGCTTCGCAAGGTTGGATACTTTACTCGAGGCCATTCGTACGTCGGGGTTAAAGCTGAAGCCTGAAAAGTGCGGCTTTGCGTACCAGGAACTCAAGTTTATGGGCCACGTCGTCATTGCCGCGGGAATCCTGCCTGACCCAAAGAAAACTTCAGCCATAGCGAACTTTCAATGACCGAAGGACAAGGAGGGCGTGCGAAGATTTCTCGGATTATGCGCGTACTACCGGCGCTTTGTGGCAAACTTTGCACGCAATGCAGAGCCACTCAGCGCTTGACGAAAGATAACACACCTTTCAGCTGGGAAAGCGCCCAAGAAAAGGCATCCTGCGAGCTGCAGCAGTGCTTGCAAAGCCCTGCTGCAACATTTCAACAAAAACACCGAAATAGCACTGTACAGTGACGCCGATGTATAAGCTTGGGTGCCGTACTCGTACAAAAGCAAATCTTTTGCGAAAAATAATTGCCTATGCCAGCCATGGTCTATAAAAGGAGTAGAAAAATTATTCTGCCTCCGAGAAAGATTGCCCCGCTAATATATGGGCCATTTCAAAATTTTGTCCCTATGTGTACGGTAGACCAATCAAGGTTGTGACAGACCACCATTCGCTGTGTTGGCACGCCAATTTGAAGGACCCCTCAGGCTGTCTTGGGCGGTAGAGCTTGCGCCTACAAGATATCGACGTCAAGATCGCCTATAAACCCGACAGGAAACACTCCGACCCCGACTGTCTGTCCTGCGCCCCCGTCGACCCACCACCTCAAGGCTCCTACGAAGACAGCGCGTTCTTCGGAGACCTGACGGAGAGTGACCTAGCAGCCCAGCAGAGTGCCGACCCCGAGTTGCGCGTCATGCTCGACTATCTCGAAGGATGTAACGTCGCCGCCCCTAGGGCATTCAAACGCAACTTACCAGCATTCACCCTCAAAAACTCCGTTCTCGTGAAGAAACATTTCAGCCCCGTAACCAGAACGAATCATCTTTTAGTCATTCCTGCAGACCTTTGTGACGAAATTTTGGAAGCGTCGCACTATGACCGCCGTATGAACATCTCGGCACTGCACGCACTTTTGGAAAAATCAAACAGAGTACTACTGGATCCGCCTTACAACCGATGTATCCCACTACGTTCGGAGCTGCCATGACTGCGAACGACAAAAAATGCCGCCGCCTAGACCCGCCGGGCTTCTGCAGCCGATCGCTGTCTCATCGAGGCCCTTCCAACAGATTGGAATGGACCTTATGGGGCCGTTTCCTACGTCACAATCCGAAAACAAGTGTATTGTAGTAGCGACAGACTATATGACACGTAACGCAGTGACCGCCGCTCTTTCCAGGGGGACTGCACAAGAAGTCGCGAAGGTCTTCACAAGCCAAGTTTTGTGGGGACATGAAGCCCCTGAAGTCCTAATTACAGACCGCGGAACGGCCTTCACTGCCGAGCTCATGCAAGGAATCCTACGCTACAGCAACACGGATCACCGAAGAACGACGGCCTACGACGCCCAAACGATCGGACTAATGGAACTTCTAAACAAGACATTCGCGGATATGCTGTGTAATTACGTCGACGTTGAACATAACACTTCAGACGAAGTCCTTCCGTATGTAACGTTTCGTGCAACACAGCTATCCAGGAAACTACGCAGATGTCACCGTTCGAGGTTGTCTACTGTAGACGGGCAACTACGATGCTTGTCGCCATGCTTCCGCATATAGAAGACGACGACCTCTACGCAGACGTCCAAGAATACCTTCAGCGTGCGGAAAAGGCCGCCTAGCTCGCAAAGTTCACACAACGAACCAGGAGCTGGTGGATGCCGGACGCCAGAACCTCCGACGCCAAAACGCGGAGTACCACCCAGGGGATCGTGTGTGGGTTTTTACTCCCATGCGACAATGCGGACTCAGTGAAAAGCTTCTGCGACGGTATTTCGGACCCTACCAGATTCTACGAAGTGTTGACCAACTTGCCTACGAGGTGATCCCCGACGGGGATTCCGGAACATCTCGACGACGTACGCGGCCCGAAGCCGTCCACGTGGTCCGCCTGAAACCTTACCACGCAAGATAATCGAGGGACAATTTGTGTTGTTTGTTCGGACTGTCCTTTATTTTAGCATTGGGTCGATGCACTCTTAGAGGGGGGTGGTGATGCCGCAAACCATGCATTTGGTTTGTTTATTTATGTTTTGCTTTTACCGACCGGCTGCGGCGGTCTGTTTGGTCTAAGGTCCAAGGGAAGCCCGTGTTTCCATTCTTTCTTCCTTTCTATACCGCATGTGTTAACTCTTCTGATAGGGAGAGCGTTCCGACATAACACCAACAGCCGAGAATAATCTTCTTTGACCTTGAATGTTCTGGATGCAAATAGACTGTTCGAGAGACACTCGCGCCGAAAGGTAAAAGCGTGGCGAGCAGGCGCCGTGGCATTCGAATCGTCGACACCAGTCTAGGCACGTCACTTAGTTTACTGCTGTTTTGCCGACTGTGTTTTCTTTGAGTTGTTATGGGAGCAAAAGTTCGCTCCAATAAACGTGTTTTCCTTCAAGACAACTGTGTGGTCTCTGGCTTCGTGATATCTGATCGTCACAATATGAACTGGGAGCGGTGCTATCTCACAGAGTAGAAGGTGAAGATAAACCGATTGCGTTCGCATTTCGATCCCTGTCGAGGGCGTAGCGAAAGTACGGATTCATTGAGAAAGAAGCGTTAAGCGTTGTGTTCACGGTAACAAATTTTCACAAGTACTTGTACGGCAGAACATTTCAAGTAATAACAGAGAACCAGCCACTAAGTAGCCTGTTCGATCTAACGCGTCAAGCAAGCGCTGTTGCTACAGGTAGGATATACCGCTGGTTAGCGGACTATGAAGAGAAGGTTGAAGGTATTTTTAATTTTCTCCACTTGCCGAGCTGCCGTTGACAGCTAATCACATTGATTGCGAAACAGGCCCACACAACCTGTTAAGAGTAGTTCGAGACACGATGGTCGGCCTAAGACTGTTTCAGGCAAACTGAAAACATTTTCGGTTGGAAGGTTTGAACTTTCCGTCGATGATGGATGTGTTGTATGGACAAACAGGGGTGCGATTTCTGAGTGTTTGCGTAATGTGGTGCTGGACCTGTTGCACGAACAACACCTGGGAATGACCAGGAAGAAAGCGCTAGCTCGTTCAATGGTATGGTGGCCAGAGATGAATGAAGCTCTCGAGCAAGCCGTGCGCAAGTGCAAAATATGGCAGAGTGTGCTTCCTGCAGAACAACCTTCACCACTTTTGCCTTTGCAGTTGTGTGAGCACCCGTGGGAGAGGGTGAATTTTGATTTTGCAGAGAGGGAAGGTAGGATGTTGCTGATTGCAATTGACGCCTACTAGAAGTGAAACTCATGACCTCCACAACTGCCACAAAAACAGTCGAGTCTGTACGCTCTTTGTTTGCAGGGCATGGATTGCCATTTGTTGTAGTAACTGACAACAGGCCTCAGTTCCGCAAGGTAGAATTTGAAGCTTTCCTAAAGGCAAATGGCGTCATGCATCTGCTAACCACCCGCAATCCAATGTGGCCGTCGAGCCCGCTGTACAAACAACAAAAAAGGCGCCGCTCAAACAGTTACTTGAAGAAAAACAAAAAGCAACCACAAGTTCTATGCAACACAGGATCGTCAACTTCATGTTTTGTTATAGAATAACGCCCCATACCGTCACAGAAAAAACGCCCGCAGGACTGTTCCTGAACCGGAACCTGAGGACTCGGTTATCATTACTACACCCAGATGTGGCGAGCACTATGTCCCAAAAGTGGAAAAGAGTAAAAATGTCTCTCGATAAGCGCACAGCGGGACCACGGTTGTTTGGAGTTGGTGATCGAGTATTTGTGCGTTCTGCGAGAGGAGAAGTTGTGAAATGGTTTCCTGGGAAAGTGACGCAAGTGAAGTCTTCTTGCACGTATTTCGTATGTGTTGGCCACAAAATAAGATTGGTGCACGCAGACCATTTGCGACGTTCTTGCAGTTGTTTCATTTAGATCAGCCACAGGAGCCACAAGTCATTCCATAAATTGACATGCCACATGCTTGGTAGGTTCTGTTCCCGGTAACCCCGGTTTCCCAGCCGGATGCACAACCTTAAGGGGACGGACCTACAAGCGAAGTTGAACCCAGAGACAAGGCACAAGCTGTGCGACTGAGAGCCAGGGATAGGCGACCTCCATAGCGCTGGGGCTATGATTGTTTTTAAATAAGTTGTAGGGAATTTCATGTCGCCTTCACGTGCTCGCGACCCTTTATCATTATTCATGTTATGGCTGGAAGCGCCCACGTACTGGTGGTGATGCGCATGTGTCACTGATGCCTGACCTGTAGATAAGCTGATGCATTGTGAGTGGCTGGGGATTGTTGCGTCGAGGCTGCCAGTGTGCGCCTCGGAATAAAGGCTGTTCCTGAAAGAAACCGGCTCGGCTCCTGCTACAACATCAGGTACATACCGGGCGACGTTCCTTGTGAGAGTCAGCCGGTCGACGATGTCTAGATGTGGTTAAACGCAGATTTTGGGTCCCAACTTTAACACATCTTGTTTGCATTCCTCGACCGTTGCACCCCCTAGTACCCGGGGTCGGCCATTGGAGTCCTGTTTCTTGTGTTTTTCGGCAATTTAGGACGAACGTCATTCCACAGGGCTTCAGTCAAACTTCAGAAACACCTGTTGACGACAAGATCCAGTTTCTCGATGTTCGTATGAAGTTTCAGTCCGCTCATGTGTGTTGGTCTTATTCGCCGAGAGCTGGGAAGCCTCTTTCGAACTATGCCTCGGATAATTCTAGCCTAGTAAAAAATGCAATTGTCGTTGCGTGCTTCAGAGCAGCGTTGTTTAAATCGTTAACTCATTCGGTAGGCCAGACCTTCAGATTTCAGGTTACGCGGTTGCAAGAGGCTGGCTATCCTTATAAGTTTTCGGAGTCCCTTGTGACAGGCTACTAAGAAAGCTTAAGCACGACACGCAAGTAAGGGTAGAAGGAGCACAAGCAGAAGGGCGCCCTAACGTTTCTGTAATTTCATAAGTGCATGTTCTTTTCCACCTCCTAAAAAGGTGGCCGAAAACTTTGAAGTGAAAACGAGTTGTCTGCAACAAACAAAATCGGTAGTCTCTGTCCTATGGTAAAACATAAATTTTAGGGTAAGCATGTAGTAAAAAGAGGCTGCACTATTATTCACGAGTGTCCTTTTGTTGAATGTACAAAGAATATTGTGTACCAGATACCATTGAGATGTGCACATCTGTATAGGACAAACTTTGAGGTGCCCTAATGTAAGTAAATTAGTACATGCGTCGCGCATAAGAAGTCCTTTCACGCACCTGGCCACGCCATGTAGAGACTGTGGCTGCACTCCTGTGAACAAAAAGAGTTGTTTTATTTACACATCACCATCCAACTTCCAGAGAGATTTTGAAAGGTTTTATCTATCTAAATACAAAACAAGGGTGTAAGTAATCCTTCTGTCGCCTTATTGGACAAGCATATATTCATGCTATCTTTTATGTAGTGTCTGAAAGCTATACGGTTTGCTCTGTGTGCTGTGTGCGCTGTGAAATCTTTTTTGCGATGATGATGCGCAGGTTTGCAGATATATAGGTATTTCGCTTTATCAATACAATTTCAGTTGGTAAAGTGCACCCGTATGTGTCCTTTCCTAATTCGTCCATGTTTGTTCCGCAATCGTTGCAATGGATAGATTCCTTCTAGGAAGGCTCGCAGTGTTGCTTCAGATGTCGTCGTTCCAAGAAGGTTATCATAGGAAACAAAGTGAGCATAAAACGATTGATTTGAATATGCAGGCGAGGTCTCAAGGTTCACAAAGAGCTCTGTTAGAAGCTTAAAAGGCAAGAAGACGTGCACAAGCGATCGGCTTCTAACGGCACGAAAAGATCAAAGATTGGAGTCACTTTCGTGTTTGCAACATTGAACCTAGCAAAGCGTCTACTGTGTACCTGCCTGGAACTTGACGATTATATCCATCTGCATTACTCTAATTTTGTGTGATGGGAGTTCCCCTCTAAGAATATCTTCTGCTGCTGTAAAGACTTTTTGCTTTAGTTTTCATTTTGACTCCAGTCTCCTATATCCCCGTAACTCTGATGTAGAGACGCGAGAATTTTAGCCGCAATACCTAAATTGTTCTCTGAAAGACGTTGTAAACATGAGGCAATGTAATGAGGTACAAGATTAAGAGAAGAAGTGGGCAGGCTGTCTGTTATCGCGTGTGCACGCCGTATTGGTTAAGAAAAGGGACGATCCTCTTGTTTGCATGCTTCGGTTACTTCACGTCAAGAGAGAGCAGCATTGGGTGTGGATGCGACGGACTCCTCGAGTTAGAGCAATTATTTTTTGGTATTACTAATCAAACATTCAAAGCGAGTACATTATTCATACCCACAGGTCAACCAAGCAGTAAACGTCATTGTGGACCTCAGACTTTAAACGGCCGTTTTATCGCATCAACAGTTTGCTGAGGGTAGTTGGATACGGAATAAGAACATTCGTCTCCTGCAGCAAACAAGCAGCAATTGGAAATCTTAGACTCGAAGAAGCAATTCGAAGTTTCTTCTCTTAATTGTAGTGCTCATTTGGGTGGCGAGGACATCTTCCAAACTGCACTAAAACTATCGGCAGCGATTCTGTGGTAGATTATCGAGGAGCTCCACTGTCACCGCAGAGGTGGAGTGCAGGAATTCTACAGATGTACTACGCCAGGCGGACCGCCAGATATTCCCTCGAGCACTGCCAGTAATTCGTACCCATTCGCTGGCAAAGATTACACTTTCTATCCCGCCAATACTCAGGTTTTCTTGGTTTCGGCGTCCCTAAGGCCGTAAAGCAAGCGATGACGCGGTGGCGTAAGCCGCAGCAGTAGTCTGCGGGAATGCCGTATTTTATTTGTGAACTCAGCGAAGGGTAACTGGCGCTGGCAACCGTAAATATATCCGCTTCCCTTCAAATGCCTTTTTGCACTTTTTGTCCACCTCAACAATTTTAGAACAGAAGATAATAGCCCCTGAAGTAAACGCATGACCGTTTCGCGATCGATGTTTCGATATCACCACTTTGGTTTGGAGGCACTCATGACACTGTACGTCCATCGTATCTTTACGATAATTTGCGAGTACTTTAAACGTATCATTCAAAAGTATGCCGGGCCCGTCCTACGTATTTTTAGAAATTTTCTAGGTACGTCTTAGGAACCTTTACGACATTTTGCGGGTACGTCTAACGCACATTTAAACACAACGTCTATAAAGTGAAGGTGCGTTGGAACTACTTTTTTCAGCAAACCAATCTTTCTAGTTAAAAGTTTACAGCTCCCAATATAATGTACGTTGTAAAAAACTGAAGTTAAAATGGCTGCTACGAACACTCCACTATATGCGCGATATCTTTCAATTGTGCGAATAGATTACCGTGATACTGCAAAGGTAAGTGAATTTTCGTTTTCGCGCAAGACATGACCGACACTATAGGGCGTAGGCTGAGAAGCAGACAGGCCTAATTCTTGTTTTATTATAGCTAGTCATGTTCACTGTTGTTACGACGCATAACATCAAGCGAAGGTAACCATAAAAAGTATCATCCTGCGTACACACTGTTCAAGGCAGGCTTGCGGAATAGTGCGCTAGGCAAGCCTCACCTAAAAGCCTTGTTATAGAAGCTTGTTTTGTACATTTTTCTACGCTTCGATGCTTTCACTTTCTTCTCACGGCGTCAACCATATCCCTTCGTCATCCGACAGCAGCTGGGCGAGTGCGGCGGAAATCAAACATATATTGGCAAAACATTTTTGATTTACCCTTAGGTAACCTTATTTTATATCGAAACATGACTGCCCTGGCAAAGCTCATTTTCGATGTGTTTTCCAAGTGTTGTTTCTCAATGATATCTAAACATGTTTGCAATGAATACACTGCTTATTCATTACCTTTTTTATGTCTATGAATACACTGCATTGATCCACAAACCTAGCGAGGCTTGATTGGAACTTCTCCCATACACACCGTTCAGCTGGGAGTTTGCCTTTGCAAGAAGAGTTTTAAGTTGGCGTCGTCCGTTCTCATTGCGGCGGTGGTATTCTAGCGTTCTTTCTACGGGTAGCGACTCGGATCCCGCGCGTATACCCGTTCTACCATCGCAAATCTCTCACCTGCCGGCCATCTCTCACCGCCATCGCTCCGCTTCTCCGTGCCAGACGTCTGCGGAAAGGAGAATGGTTTACCTCTATCCCTTAAGGACAAACTGGTCACCTCACCAGACTGCCCAAAGTAACGTAGTGTAGCTTTCGACGGAAAAAAAGGGAATACGTTATTGCCGCAATGAATGACGATAATGAGATTCTTGAACAGTTCCCCTAGAATGAATGTCATCAACAAAAAAATGAACCGGTGGAGGTTGGAAATTACATCACACACAGAGAGGAGCAAAAGACATCTTGTCCGATGTAAATAATGAGCGGCTGGTCGCTACTGTGAATATTAGGTGCCGCACATCTCTGAGTACTGGTCGCGGCCGAACTGCGGTTTCCTAGATGACTGACGCACTCTTTATGACTGCACCGCGTACAACAACTTCCGATTCAAGATAGCGTGTCATGTTGTGGATCAACCCGTATAATCCTGGCAAGTTTCGGCGTGTTGGCAGAGCATAAGCTCTGAACCAAAGAATATACCCCGTTGTGTACACCACTTGCACAGGTCCCCATAAGACTCATTTGGCGAGGCAATGCCCCCCCCCCCCCAACTGCTCCGCCTTTATCAATTATGTTCCGCACAACCAATACTTGTCTGTTTTGCAGTTTTGTCTTAACTTACAAATGTAAATTACAATTAGTTGTATTCGATCATGATTGCTTTAGCATGGCGGAATCCATAATAATTGCACCATCTTTGATATGTGTCTGTATTGCCGGAAATAGGGCAATAAGAAACATAGAAAGAATAGCTATTTATTCTTATAATTAATATAATTATTTATTCTTATATAGCTATAGGACTGCACTGTGATTTTAATTAAAACTTTGTGAGGTGCATAATTAAGTGTGAAAGTATCCTGTCAACAGCATAAAAGCGCGAATAACACAAAACAAAACTCTTCTTCTGAAAAAGCACAATTGGTGTTTTGGCCTATTTTGTCTTTGAGGCATTGCATAATCCCACGTAAAGCTGATTGCATTACCAGGGGTTTAAAATGTACATAGGCTCTATCCACGCATTATAAACAGCGCTACTGAAAAATCAGAGGGAAGAAGTGTGATTTTTACGAATGTGGCCTATCCGTAATGTTGCCAAGGTGTCTTCAATGAATCTTCTATGTATGACAGTAGTGTATCTTACCTGCTGTGGTTGCTAGGTATCCTCGTTCTTTTTAGGCCTTTATGGTAGTTTTTTATGTGAGGAAGGTTGGGGAATTTTCAGAAATCATCATCATCCCCATCCTACTCAGATCCGCTGCAGGACGAAACGAGCGTCCATTCGCATCGAACCACTCCTGTCCTGCGTTGCTCGAGCCCACACTTTAACCCCAATGTTCTGTAATCCATCTCGTCATTCGTTTTATTGGCCTTATTCTTTTTCTAGAGGCATCTCTTGGTATCCACTGTGTTGCCTTATTGTCCACCGGTTGTCCATACATCTGACTACATGGCGAGTCCAAACCAATTTATTCTCTTCATTTGAAATATCATACCCCATACGCTAGTTTGTTTTCGAACAAAGGTAGCTCCTTTCCATTCCTGAGTACTACTCATCAGAATATTCGTTCCTTACCCCGTAGAACCGACCTAACTTTGCTTTCTAGCTGTTTAGTAATTCGACAAGTTTCAGCTTTATATATTATCACTGGCAGTACGCACTGGTTGAAGATTTTATTTTGAGTGTCAGAGGAAGCTTACTTTTTGTTTTTTGAGAGTGCTTGCGAAGGGGTTCGTAGCCCATACCTACTATGCACAGGATTCCCCTCTACTGGTTTCTGTCCGCACTAACCATCTGTCCGAGGCTGTATTATTCTTGTATTTCTTGTAAGATTTCGAAATTCTCACTGATATCGAGTAATGGACTAAAAACTTATTGGATTCTGTTAATGATCACACTAAAACAGTTCAGCTTACGATGGACAATCCAGCGGCGGACGCGCATCTGCTTCATATCTGGGACGCCCGGCGGAATTTGATACGTCGCTGGAAGAAACAAAAACACAACCGCAAGCTCAAACTGCGAATAGCCCAGCTGACTAAACAAGCTGAGGAATATGCAAACACCCTCAGCCGACAAAATTGGAACCAGCTTTGCGGTCAGTTACAAGGTACCTTAAGTAATCGCCGCACCTGGCTCATCCTGCGGTCTCTACTCGGGCGCACGGAAAGCAAAGCAACTACAGGACACCACCTCCAGCGGCTCATCCACAACTATCCCGGTACCGATGAAGAACTCCTCCGCGACATCACGACCCACCATATTGGCGCCTCTCTTAGCGCTTCTTCCCCGACCATGGGCCTACCCGATTACGCTGGAAGACCTAACCCGGACCTAGATGCCCCTTTCACGACGACGGAAATTATCGCTGCTATCCGCAAACTGACCCGCAATACAGCACCAGGACACGATCGCATCAACAATAAAACACTGCGAAACCTTGACTATAAAACCATTGACAGCCTCCTACAATACATCAATGAAAGCTGGTAGCGAGGACAATTACCGGCGCAGTGGAAACATGCAGACATCACCATGATTCCCAAGCCAGGCAAACCCATTAACTTCCGCAATTTGCGCCCAATCTCTCTTACCTCTTGCGTGGGCAAACTCTACGAACACATGGTGCACGACAGACTATCACCGTACTTGGAAGACAAGGAGTACCTCCCGCACACCATGTTTGGCTTTCGCCCCGGACTTTCAACCCAGGACATCCTTCTTCAAATTAAAGAAGACTTATTAGATAACCTCAGCAGCCAACACAAGAGCGCCATTCTCGCACTTGACGTCAAAAGCGCGTTTGACAATGTCACCCATCAAGCTATACTCGAAGGCCTGCAATCTACCCACTGCGGAATGAAAGTCTACCGTTATGTGCGCGACTTTCTCACCGACCGCACGGCCACGATTGGCGTGGGACAACTCCGCACGGCAACTCTAAAAACACCACCAAACGGCACCCCCCAAGGTTCTGTCATTTCTCCACTGCTTTTTAACTTGGCAATGCGAGGGCTACCGCCACTCCTGAACAAGATACCAGGAATCAGCCATGCGCTGTACGCAGACGACATCACTATCTGGACGCGTACAGGCTCAGCAGGAGAACAAGACTCCCTCCAAACAGCAATAAACATCACGGAAGAATACCTCAGGGCTCGCGGGCTTTCCTGTGCCCCTGACAAATCGGAACTTTTACTGCTCAAGAAACGCAGCTGAGTTCGCCCACCCGCCCCCATACCCGACCTTGAACTCTCAGTCAATGGTAACCCCATACCCCTGGTTAATACCCTACGGATTCTCGGCTTAACATTAATGAGAGACGGATCAGGCCTTGCAACCATCCAAAAAGTTCAAGAAACAGTAATTCAAGTCACCCATCTCATTCGCCGCGTAAGCAACAGACGCCATGGTCTCAAAGAGCACGACATAATACGCTTGACCCAAGCCCTAATCATCAGTAGGATTACTTACGGCACTCCATACCTCAGTCTCAAGAATAGCGAGCGCGACAAACTGAATGTCCTAATCCGGAAGGCCTACAAGCTTGCACTTGGTCTACCTCCCACAACTTCTACCGACAAGCTAATGAAACTTGGCCTGCACAACACCTGGGAGGAACTGGCTGAAGCTCACAAAATCAGCCAACTTGAAAGACTTAAACTCACCAAAACGGGTCGTCATACGCTACGTCGGCTTCGCTACGACGCACAGGAGACATTATATAGTAAACAACGCATTCCCCTGGTTCTGCGCCAACTTATTACCGTTGCTCCAATCCCCAGAAATATGCATCCCGTATTCAATGCATACCGAAGAAAGGCCAGGGTTATCACCCTCAGAAAATCATACGGAGACAACAAACCAGCGGTCCGCTACAGAAATGCTGCCCGGTACCCTCGAAAGTCTGCGCATGCCATCAGCGTTGTCAACAACCATGGCACAGAACTCACGTCGGCCACAATCCCAGTCCCTGACACAGAGTCTGCCGAGAAAATTGCCATCGCCCTCGCGGCTACCACGGGCTCAGACTACCTCACTGTGATCAAAGACTCCAAAACCAACTGCCGCAATTACCAACTAGGTCGTGTTTCTGGTCAAGCCATCCGCATCCTGAACAATCTACAAAGCCCACCCGAACTCCGCATAGTCTGGACACCAGGCCACGCATCCCTCGAGGGGAATGAAGCGGCACACGCCGCTGCCCGCGAGCATACCTTCCGGGCCTTCCCCTCGTTGGCAGACAGATCGATGGCCTCCAGCAATGACATTCCAAGAAGATACACGGATGTCCTCGCCCATTACCGAATGCAGCGCCGCATTTACCCCCACCACACCCCAACATGACCAGAGAGGACGCCATTACCCTCAGACAGCTGCAAAATAACACCTACCCCCACGGAACACTACTCCATGCCATCTACCCAACAACATACACTCTGACTTGTCAACTCTGCCCCACACCCAACTCTCTCTACCATATGGTCTGGGAATGCCGACAATCGCCATCATTAACCACCAACCAAACCCAACACTGGAGCAGTGGGAGGACCAGCTGACCAGCTTACGCCCTCAAGACCAGCAACGACTGGTGGACAAGGCCCGCCGGGCAGCCAAGGACCAAGGCTTCCTGGACTAAGGAGGCCTCCCACAACGGAACTAATACAGCTCAATAAATGTTTATTCCTCCTCCTCCTCTTGTAAGATTTCGTTTTACAAGCTGAAGAGGTCGTCTTTGGCGCACTTCTTGCTCGTTAAATACGTTAATTCCCCAGGCAAGCCAGAGTGTGTGGGCCACTGGGGTCTAAAAACCTGACACGTGTCACTATCACAACAGAATGGGCCGTAGCCCAGCGTGTGTTTGGCTGTACGACGTGTTGTTTCCTTGCCAGCTCACCATACATTAGCTAAGCTGGGTGAAACGAAAGAAGGATAGAATTAGCTACATAGACTAGTTGGAATCCCAGTGGCCGGCCTCGTACAAACTAGTGTGGCGCCTGTCCACAAAACAAAAGAAAAACAAACTGCAAGAAAACTTGAAAAAAAGAAAAAAAGAACAAAAGAACATCATAAAATAAAAGTCAACTCTGGTGCCCCCCTCCAGGACTCGTCGTGTATAACGTTGCATGGTGATCAAGCTCCCACGCACGACACACACCGAAAACCAACTCATGTCTCTCCTGCATTGTCTCATGACCAGCCTGCATTGTCTCAGGACACAAGATGGACCGCGCTCCGAAGGCTATACGATAAAATGAGACGACACGACGAGAAAACAAATTTTTTAACAACGAATACTTCTCAACGTTCTCGCGACCTTTCTGCTTCAGAATGTCCTCGCTGCTGTCCCATGTAATGGCGACATCAATGATCACGACCTTTTTGTCAACTTCAAGAATTATGTCGGGCTTAAGCCGAAACCCGGAAAGACTGGTGTACGCCTTCTTCTCAACGACCAACCCCCCAGGATTATTTTCACAGCAAATACGCGCAACCTGCCGAGCCACAAAGCTGTGGCGTTTCTAACGAACCAGACAAACGAATTCACACTCTTGGAGAAGATGGAATGCTGTCTCTGGCCGCTCGGCACATCGACGGGAAGCAAGAGCTGCTGGATCGCGAGCAGGTTTGACAAAGTACCTGTTGGAGCAAGGTTCGTACGAAGACGGAGCACTTTGATTCTGTCACCGTCACTGAGTAATTTACTGTGGGGATAAGGCCAAGAGTTGGCATGTGGAGGTTGAGCATGTGCAAAAAGGTCTTTGTTAGTATAGTAATTTTTCAGGTCCTGGAACCACTTCGCCGCACCTCTTTTAAGGGCGACGTCAACCTCCTTACTTTCAGATACCCCCTCAGGGACTTCGTAAACCGAGGCGGTTCTCCTATTGTTCTTAACCAGAACTTCATCGAACCAGAAATTTGCAGCAGGATCACTGAGACGCAGTAGCCGACACAAAGATTTGAACTGGACAGCCCGAGCAGCCCTCGCGAGTTGCAACAAACCTATACCACCACTCCTGTACGGCAACCACAAACGACTATTCGGGAAGCTCATTGGTAAATGCAAGCGCTTTTTACACAAATACCTATACACTTGTCATATCGGAAAGCCTAATCCTCCACTTGGACAGTATTGGACTTTGTATACAAATAAGCCCGGATGATGAGTTGACGAATGCATTTAAGTTTCTGAAACAGCATCAAAGAACCCGAAGCGATCACGTCAAGGAGGCGAGCTGCCTTCCTTCGATTGACATCAGAATATTTATTCACAAAGAATTCAAGACCAAGATACTTGATGGGGTGTTCGGAGTAATGGAAGAAGAAGAGAGAAAAAGAACAGAAAGGCCGGGAGGTCAACCAGGTGTAGAGCCCGGTTTGCTACCCTGCACTGGGGGAATGGGGTTCAGGGAATAAAAAGGGGGGGAGAAGAGGAAGAAATAGGAGTGGGAAAGCGCGCACTTTAACACTCCTGGAGCCCTGAGCAGCAAGTGGGCTTCAAGCGGCGAAGAAGTACGGCCGACAGCATCGCGGACGTCGTCTCCACATTCGAGAAGGCCAAGGGGAATAAACACATCATGTTTCTACTCCTGCTCGATGTGGAAAAAGCCTTCGATGCCCTCCCCCACACCACGATACATGCCGCGCTTGACCGCTGTCGAGTGACGGGGCGGATGCGCGCATACCTGAATGCCTTCCTGGCAAACCGCAGCCTCCAGGTGCGCATGGGCAAAACACTCAGCTCAATCCACCCTGTCACGGCAGGCGTGCCCCAAGGAAGCGTACTCTCCCCCTTCCTCTTTAATCTTGCGCTTGCAGCCCTCCCCAACGCTATCCCCACCTCTGCCACCTCCCAGACATATGCATCGCTCTACGCGGATGACATCGCTCTGTGGACCACCGCGCACACGGGCAAACGAGCGGCCGCCCGTGCGGACATTCAGAGCGCTCTTGACCACGTTGTGGAACGATTCCAGGAGCTCGGCCTCCAGGTGTCGCCCACCAAAACTGTGGCTCTCATGTACCACCCCACGGCGGGGCTCACCAAGAGGACCGCGCCCCTCAAGCTTGGCGGCGAAGCCCTGCCGTGGAAAAAGGAAGTGGTGTACCTGGGGGCCACCCTGGAAAGCAGGGTCTGCTGGAGGCCCCACCTCAAAACTGTCCAGGCCAGAATCGGCACAGCGCAACACGCCATTAAGAAACTCATTGCAGGTGGGCGAGGCTGCACCCCGGAGCTTGCAGCGCGCATATACATGGCCACTGGCGCCAGCCATGTTATGTATGCGCTCCCGCAGGCCGAGCTCACCCCCGCCACCTGGAAGAAGCTGGAGCTACTACACCGTACATCCCTGCGCCTCTGTCTCGGCCTCCCCAGATACTCCAAAGTGGACGAGACGCTGGCCGAAGCGGGGGCATGGCTGCTTCAAACGCTCACGCTGCGCTACGGTCTTAACTTCGTTGGCCGCCTGAAGCTTGCTCCAGACGGCGCCGCCCTCCTCGAGCGCTTCCGCCGGAGACCGCACTCGCGGGCGTCGCAGCTCCTGCGGACGTACGAGGACCTCATCGGCGGAGACCAGCCCCACATTGAGCCGCCACCCCCACCACACCGAGACGTCGGTGTGCCTATCCACACAACAATCTCCGGCATTCGCAGCAAGCGCTCCTCCCCAGCCTGCGCACTCCAGCAAGAGGTCGCCTGCCTGCTGCACGAGAGCTTTGCAGGCACGGTCAAACTTTTCACAGACGGTTCTGTGCTGCCTGACCCCCCAGGATCCGCCGCCGCGGCCTGCGCGGTCCCAGAGCTGGACCTAACGGTGCAGCGCCGACTGAACTTCGCCTCTAGCTCAACAACAGCTGAGCTGGTAGGCCTGCACCTGGCGGCGGACGCCCTGGCGGGACGCCCCGACATCAAACAAGCCGTGCTGCTTTGTGACAGCCGGGCGGCACTACAGCGCCTGCAGAAGCCCAGTAAACCCGGGCCGCTCGTGCAGCGACTCGCGAAAAAACTGCGCGACTTGCAGCAAGGAGACAGGCGAATTTCACTTCATTGGGTGCCGGCTCATGTGGGGCTCGAGGGAAACGAGTGTGCGGACTCGCTGGCCAAGGCGGCCCACTCAGCGGACACACCGCTCTTTGAGGGGGCCACCAGGGGTGACGAGGCGAGAAACTGGATCTCGAAGCACGCCCAACAGCAGCACCAGACCCCGAGCCACGCCGACGGGGGGAAACGAGGGCGCATTCCAAGCCGTACCTTCTGCCGCGCCGACTGCAGTCTCCTGCTCCGGCTCCGCACGCGCTGCGCCTCTTCCACAGCTCGCCGCGTCTTCTTTGGTCAGGCCGACTCCCCCGACTGCCAGCACTGCGGCGAGCTGGGCAACACTGAGCACGCCGTACTGCGCTGCAGCCGGTGCAGCGAAGAGCGAGCGACGATGCTGAGATGCTACGCGGCACTGGGAATTGCGTGCAGCACGCGGGAGGAGCTCCTCTTTCCCTCGGCTGCCCGCGCACAGGGCGCGGCACTCACCGCACTGCTGCACTTTCTGCACGCAACCGACCTTGCCACGCTTCTCTGAATGGGCCGCCGGCCCTCGCCCACGACGCTTCCCCCCTCTCATACGCACTACTCCTTCATTCATTCCTCCCCTCCTCTCCTCTCCCCTCCCCCTCTCCTCGTCGCCGATCCCCTCAACCCGGAAGCATCCCAGCGAGAGGCTCACCCGGCCGCCGGCGCGCAAACAGAACTGCTCCTGGCGTGTCGTCGGCCCCCCTCCGCGCACATTCAGGAAACTTTCATTGGCGTGTCGCGAGTGTGTGCGCGAGTGTGTGTGGCTGCAAGCATGTGTCCCAACCCCACCCTGCGCCGCCATCCCGCCACGGATACGTATCTGTGAGCCCTAGCCTGCTACTGCACCTCCATCCCGCCTAACTTCAACCTGTGTCCCCATCCCGCAACGCCCATGAACCAGCGGTGTGTGTGTGTGACTGCGTGCTTCAGCCAGCAACCCCACCCTACCTCGGTCATAAACTGGATGGCAAAAAACTCCCCCAAAACCGAACACCTGTGCACCCGTCACCTGTGCAAACGACAAAACTCTGCACCTCGGCCCACGGGTCCACCCACCTCTATAACTAACTAACGTAACCAGTATACCCAATGTCTACTCCCACTTATTCCATCGTAACCTTAACCATATAATCCTCCCGATTCTACCTAGTATGCTCACGTACTCCAAGTTATCCTTTTACCTACGTCATTATCTCACTGTCTATCCCCATGTATCTGCACTTGTCTAATTCTTGTTGCCATCTGGTTTTTTTTTTCTTTGTAATGTTTACCTGTTCAACTCTCATCTACTTTGTTTAGCTCAACCCTTATATAACTTGTTCAGCTGTTTAACATTCATCCACTACCTTTTATCAACTTAACCTTTTCCTTATTGTGGTTATTAGAATTTAGGTACTACTTAGCATCTAGTGTACTCCTTTTTTTTTCTCGTTTCCTTTTTTCTCATTATCTTTTTTTTTAATCCAACACCGCACTGTACGTTCCTATTCCGGTCCTTTTTTTTGCGGCTCAGCTGCTTATCCTCTTTTATTAATATTTAAGTTCCCCGGGCGGGTTGCTATGTGCAGCGCGTTTCCCCTGTCTGCAGGGACGGGTGCGTGCTACAGGGAAGAGTCGCGTGCCGATTATTATTCTCCGCCTCTTCCTCCATCCCTCCTTCTCTACTCTTTTTACTGTCCCCCCTCTCGCTTCCGTTCGGCCGGTTGAGGTGTCGGCAAAACGCCAGACAGTTACCGGCCTGTATCTCCGCTTCCCCCACCCCCAACAACCACTTCCTCCTTCCTCCTCCCGTTTCGGGCACTATAGTCTTTCAAGCAAGTTCGTTTCACTCAGGAAACGTAAAAGGGCTTTGGTCGCCTTCTGCGATGTCGATAGTGAAGACCGATGACTTAAAATAGTTTCCACCGTAAATGGTCGATTGTCCAATCGGCTCAGCGCGGTGGCAAGCACGCTCCTCTCCGACGAGTATTCGGGGCAGCGACACAGCACATGTTCTATAGTCTCTTCCGCCCCGCAGGCGTCACAGTGGGCGCTGCTGGCCATCCCGATGAGGAAGGAGCAGGCTTTCGTGAAGGTCACTCCCAACCACAGTCTACAAAGTAAAGTTGACTGGGGTCGAGACAGCCCATACGGAATACGGTGCCCAAGAAGGGGATCCTGAATATACAGTCGGGGATTCAAAAAGCCCGTTGTATTCCATTGCTGCATGGTAATCTTGCGTGCAAGGGAGCAAAGCGTCCTGGCGGCATCGGTTCTTGAAAGCGGAAGTAGAATGGTGCGGTCGCTCTCATGGCCTGTACGGGCAGCTTCATCCGCCAGCACGTTACCGATGACTCCGCAGTGACCTGGAAGCCACTGAAAAATTACGTCATGGCCGGCTGTGATGGCTTGATGGAATTTTTCTCTTATCTCTGTCACCAGTTGGTGTAGGGGGCCGTAGCGCAGGGCAGCGCGTATGCTCTGTAAGGCAGCCTTGGAATCAGAAAAGATCGCCAAATTTTGAGGAGTAGCTCCGATGATATGATCAAGAGCCTCACAAATGGCTGCAAGTTCTGTAGCTGTCGAGCTCGTGGTATGGCCAATACGGAATCGAGTTGTTGCAAAACCTGCTGGGACGAACACTGCACCTGCCGAACTGGATGACGTTACGGAGCCATCTGTGTACACATGTTTCCGGTCATTGTACCGCTCATGCAGTAACAGCAGCGTAAACTGTGGAAGGGCCAATGATGACAAGTGGGCTTTTTTTCGAATTCACGGAACACTGAGACGAATCTCAGGTTGTGCCAGGCACCTCAATGGGTAGGTCGGTGTTGCCGCAGGGGCGTACCTTGAAGGGATTTCCGCCCTGTGCGTTGTGATAATGGCTGAAAGAGTAGATCGTGGTATACTTTGAGAAAGCTGCGCCAGATGGTGAGAAGGCAGCCTCATGAGGAGCCTGATGTACAGGTGTAGTGTTTCAGTAGCCACGTACGTTGCTATTGGGTGTTCCTGTGCGATGCAAATGGTGCCCACTGTTGATGCATAAGGCGGCAAACCAAGACACGTGCGCAGAGCCTGCGCTTGGACGCTCCGTATTACCCGCAGGTTAGTGGAACAAGTGTTGGAAATTGCTGGCAAGCTGTAACGCAAGGTGCCTAAAAAAAGTGCGGAGTACAGTTGCAGCATTCCTCTTACTGATGTTCCCCACGTCTTTCCAGCAAGAAATCTGAATATCTGGGCAATGGTGGTAAGTTTCTTCTTAAGCAAAGAAACATGTGCGCTCCAGGAAATGTCCCTGTCGATGATTACACCAAGAAATTTGTGATGCCTGTGAACCAACCTCCCATTGATCTTGATGCAATATCGAAACATGGGCTTGCGGGTAAATGCAACCAGCGCGCACTTGTCACCCGAGATACTCAGACCTTGTTGCCGCAGGTAAAATCGCGTTACATTGGCCGCCTTTTGAAGTCGTGCCTGTAGCTGTGGTCGGTTGACCCCCGAAGCCCACAGGCAAATGTCGTCGGCATAAATGGAGACGCAGACATTCTTTGGGAGAGCGTGCACAAGTCTGAAGATCGCTAGGTTGAAAAGCGTTGGACTTAGTACCGCACCTTGAGGCACACCACGTTGAACAAAGTGCTGTGATGTCGGGCCATCCTCCGTCATGACATAAAAAGATCTTCCGGACAAGAAGCTTTCTATCCATCGGTAAACTCGTCCACCAAGTCCGAAGTGCTCCAGGGCGTCTAGAATAGCCTCATGAACGACGTTGTCATAGGCGCCCTTAACGTCAAGGAAGAGGGCTGCTGAAATGCGTTTGCGACTTTTTTCTTGCTGTGCAATCGTTACCAAGTCCACCACGCAGTCTATGGAGGAACGCCCACGCCGAAAACGAGCTATAACTTCAGGGTATATATTGTTATGTTCGAGGTACCACTGCAGCCGCGTGAGTATCATTCTTTCCATAGGCTTGCATAGGCAGCTGGCCAGGGCAATTGGACGGTATGATGGAAGGTCGAGCGGAGATTTGCCAGGCTTGAGTAAGGGGACCAGACGTCTTACTTTCCACTCCGGTGGAACGATGCCATCCATCCACGCCTTGTTAAAGATGTCCAAAAGCATTTGACGTGCTTGAGGACCGAGGCGACATAGTGTGGAGTAGGAGATTTCATCGGGACATGGAGATGAGCTACGCCGGCAGGATGCCAGAGCCGCCTCTAACTCTTCCATGGAGAAGCGCACGTCCATGCGTTGATCGCGTGACGTGGGGACCTCACGGATACTTGCAGATCGATAGCCATCAGTTCTAGAGGCAATCTTCATGCAGAAATCTTCTGCGACTTCTATCTCCAGACGGTTTTCATATAGTGCCAAAGCCTTGAATAGGTAGCGCTGCTGCACAGGTGTCGCCAGGCCACGCATTACTCTCCATATAGAAGACAAAGGCTTCCGAGGGTCGAGGGACTCCCAAAATGATTTCCACCGTTGTGCCTGAGCCTGTGCGATGCGGCGCTTTATCTTCTTCTGTGTGCTTCTGGCTACCCTTAGGTCGTGTACAGCTTTTGTACGCCGGTACCGTCGCTGCGCTCGCCGTCGAATTGCCCGGAGGCGTTCAATTTCGGTATCAAACTCTGTCAGTTTGGGCGGCATTGTGACAGTACGCGTGGAAGCCTGGGTTGCACTGCCGATAGCAGTTTGAAAGCTTGTGGAAAGGCCGTCACAGCAGGCGTCCTCCATAAGGGATTCAAATTTCGTCCAGTCAGTATGTTTGGACACGTTGGGAGATATAGGGTGCCGGAATCCCTTAATTTTTATGTACGTTGGAATGTGATCACTGCCGCGGGTTTCAATGTCTGTAAACCATTGGAGATGTCCTGCGAATTGCCTTGAAGCCAAGGTCAGATCCAGGCAGCTCGCATAGGTCGGGCCGCGGAGAAATGTAGGACTTCCATCATTCAGTAAACCGAGCCCATATTCTGACGCGAATGATGCAAGTCTTCGACCCCTGAGATTCATCTTGGAGCTTCCCCAAAGCGGGTGGTGGGCATTAAAATCACCGGTGAGGATCCAAGGGTCTGGTGTTGTTTCGAATATATGCTTTAATCTCTGTCGCGAAGTGTGTCTCTAGCGGATCGCTGTTCTGTCAGTCATCACGGTTTTTTGCGTTTTTTAGCGTTCATCTCGTCGGGCCGCCGCTCCCTTCTAGCGGAGATGATGGAAGTGGAACCTGCGGACACTCCGCTGGGTAACCCGCCGTCGGATAGTGCCACGCCAAGGAAGCGAATCTGCCTCCCGAGCGAGGCGGGCTCCGAGGACACCGAGCTGTACTCTGCACCCAGCGACGACAGCACTGATGACGGCTTCGAGTTGGTGCTCGTGAAGAAGGCGGAGTAATGGAGGTGCTAATGGACTGGAGGTGCTGAACTGTAAAATAGGGAGGTCATAGTGGAAACCGTGTGTCATTATTCATACGCCATCGAAAGTACTGCGATTTTGATGGATTTATTGAAAGATCAACGTTGTGGAAGTAATCATTGGTGTGCCGTACCAAAGCTTGGAGACCATCGATTGATTTGAAGAGAAGTAGGATATCATCTGCAAGCGCCAAAGCGGACATACAAGCACCACCCAGTTGAACACCCAACTTAATTTGTTCCATCACTGGATCCAAGACACAATAAAAAAAAGAAGAAAGTGGATCCTCTTGTTTTATACCCCTACTCATTGTCACCCTAACACAATCAGAAACACCAACCATGCAGAAAACAGTTCAAGTATTTGTACACATTTCACGCACCAAGGACTGCGTGCGCAACGGGACCTTGCAGGCTTCAAGAGCCGCAAATATAGCTTCGTTGGAAACTGAATCAAAAGCTTTTCGTAGATCTAGGCTAACAGCAAAGAGAGGACGTTTGGATTTCTTGGTTAGGCGCCTCAAAGCCTGCAGGATTAGAATATTTTGGGAAGTACTTCGATCATCAGAGAAACCATATTGCAACCTGTGGAAAGTATTGCCCTTAGCCAAGCGACTCAATACCAACTTGGAAAACAGACATAACAGCACTGGGGAAACGGTAATGGGGTAGAAGTCGCCCACCCCACTAGGGTTAGGACATTTGGAGATGAAGACTGTTTTAGATTGTTTTAGCTCGAGAGGAATGCCATTTTACGCTAACTAGTTTTCGGAAATCAGAGCCAACGTCGAAGGAGGGATCATCTTCAACTGCTTCACAGTAATACCATCGGGTTTAGGTGAAGCTTTTTCGTCTAACGAGCGGAACACGGCTTCAACCTCTGCACTCGAGAAAAACTCCTTATCAACAGACAATTGGACAGATAAAACCAGAGGAGTAATAATGGGGGGAGAAACTCCGCTAAAATACCCATAAACTTCGTGAAGTGAGGGTAATAAACAAGCAGCAGGATCCCCCCCACCACAAACAACAAGTGATCCCCAAAACCATTGGACCTATTGCATACAACAGTTCGTGCTCTCGAAATAGTGCACGCCTATGCTGTGACTTGTTCCCGACTATTGCAGTAGCCGGAGGCGTCGGCTTGCTCTTAGAAGAGCGTGTCTGGTTTTTGTACAGGTTACAGATGTTGTTAATGTCTGTGTAAGATGAAGGATCTTCTACGAATGCCGAAATCAGAGCCGGCCCAAGATCTAACTCCGGAAAAAGACTACGAACATCATCAGTATCTAGGTGAAAATGTGGAACTCTACGATACTGAAAAGGAGGAAGGACTAGAGGGTAATTACAATTTCACGACAAAGTGCTAGAAAATCCTGGTACCTTGTGGTTCAACGCACCTGAGCGATGGCAGAATTGAATCGAAAAGTTAAAGTATTATGATGGCATTCGTTAATCTTTGGAACAACACCTATCTTGACCTGTAGCGTAGCTAGAGCATACAAGTCAGAAGGGCTCCATCTACCATGGCAATAACTCAGATCTAGCAGTGCCAGACACCGAAGCGACATCCGGGCATTCTCGTTCTCAGTCCTGGAAGAGGACGGACCGATAGGAACTTTAGGTTCGAACAGAATTGGGTGGTAACGTGAAATACGACAGATTTTGTCGATGGACTTAGGTGTATGGTTTCAAAAATGAGGATGTAGTGCATCGACACGGGCCCCCGAGCCCGGCAAAGAGAAATCGAGCCGCGCCAGCGTCTCCAGATCAGCCGTTGACCGTCTACCTTGCGACAGAGGGACATACCTTGATGCTGCCTTTGATCCTATAACGACGCTTTGCGGGCTCGATCCCACCCGACCGTTCCCCCCACTCACATCATCTTCCATGACCATGCTGAGGGACTCGCAGGTTCTGGTTAAATTACACCCTCTGACTTCACCGACTGTTCATTAGTTTCCACGTAGGGGCACATGCACAAACTGTTTCAGGGCTGACCTCTACCCCGTCCGGGACCCCGGTGAGCAATAAGCCTGAGGTCTCGGTTCGGGGGAATGTCTCCTGGGACCAGTTGCCTGCCTGAGATGACAAAGTTCGCGAGTTGTTTTACTCAGCCCTGAACACTGCGGGATGATGTATGGGTGGAGACTGTGGGTGGACACGTCAGGTGTCTGGGTACTACTGCGTACGCACTGGGAATTCCGCGGGAGGCTACTCCTCAACTGCAAAGCACCCTTTTCGCAGCCATACAGGGAGCGCGTTCTATCTTGCGTTTCCCGAGAAAATGACGATGGGTTCACCCTGTCCCTGCGATCCGGCAGGTGGGACTCCGGTGGGCAGTGCAGGCGCTGCGGCCGGCACCCACCTCCACTGACTTGACCTCCGCACCCCAACCAAACAACGATGTTGGTAGTGAGGTTATAATGTTGCAAAACATTAGAATGTTTTTCCATTAGTTTTAGCCCCAAAACTGTGCTTTCTGATTGTTCTACCTGAAGAACTGTTTGCATATGTTCTGCATTCTCACTCAGCAATACGGTCGTCCAGAAACTTCAAATGGCTCAATAATTTCCCGTTTATTCTTAATACTATGTTTTTCTAGAAAGGTTTTCTAAACACGCCTTCCAGAAATGCGTAAAGAATTTTGGTTTGATGGTAGCTCCCCGTCTCACTCGTCTTAAGCTTGAAAATTTACCGCTTTGCTTTTGCAGGGTTTTCCAGCTCGAGCTTTCTAATACGTGTCTTCTGTAAAACTTGTGTAGGTTTCATCTATTTCCCAGTGCTTTCGTGCCTTGGCAACGGCTATTTTGAGGATGGAGTAAAACTCCTTCTTTTAATGTGTAAACGCTACGCAATGGGGTTTAGTTTATTCAACGTATTTTACTATAGCTTGATTGACGACACAGACGTGATTCATATTTCCGTTCGTTTCCAAAACCCCGTCTCCTCAATGGGTTCTTCGGAATCTGGGCTGTCACCTATGCTGCAAACGATAACTTGGGTACGCAGCTTGTAAAAAGCTGAATGTACGCTGATGGCTCTGTAATTTATCAGGTCCTTCGGATCTCGCTTATTACGAATATTAAAAATTTGGCATATCTTGAGGCTGTGGGCAGATATTGACTCTTGAATCATTCTGAAAATAGTACAGGAACGTTTCCTAGTTGGATATCTCCTCTCTTCGTTAAGACATCTATGTTTATGCAGTCGTCAAGTGAAGCTTTTCTAACTTTCTTATCTTTGAGCCCTTCCAAGTATTCTCTTTATTATTAGAGGGACATCGCACATTTAGCTTGTACTCTTGGTGGTTTCCCCTGGTCTAACGTCGCTCGCATGCATACAGATTTACGCAGGACCCTTCTGCAACATTTATTATCTCACCCAAGTTGTCTAATTTGTTACCCTACTCTTCCGTACATCTCACTTGTTCCAATGGCTCGCTTTCTATTAGTTGCTTTCAAGCTTCCAACAGTTTGCAGCATATCATCAACTTGTGACATGATATATGCACGGATATTGTTTGTATCACTTCTTGAGCCAGTTTGAACAGCTCGGGGAATTTAATGCAACCCGCCATACCGGATATTCTCATGTTTTACCTTTGGTAATTGTTATGTCGCCGAACGGTGCGGCCGAACGGTGCGTGTCGGAAGAGGAAGTGCTAGCTAGCGATGGAGATGTTCGACGGGGATTCGAACGACGAACCACGGGGAGGTGGTTAGTTGCCAGCGTGGTTGCGGCCCGGGAAAGCGTCCTTCGGAACTCGCTTCCTGCGTTTGATGCGGACCAGCAGGCGTAGTGATCCAAGTCTTCGATGGTACATCTCTACTGTGACACTCTGTCAACGGGGGCATGTCGTGCGCGCCAGAGATGTCTATGTTAGTTTCTTGCTCTGGCGATGCCTCTTTTGGTACCACTGACAGCTGCGAAGCGTTCCAGGTTCGACCGTCTTCCAGATAGAAAGACCAGCGGCCGATTCTTTTGAGGATTTTCAATGGTGGTCCATAACTTGAAGTGCCCTTTGGTCCGGGAATTGGTTTTTTCACTCGTACGTAGGTGCCCACTTGGAACTTGGGGACCCTAGCAGCTCGCCGTTGATCAGCGTAGGCCTTGCTCTTCCGTTGATGCTCTGCGACTCTTTTCCTGAGCACGCTCATCTCCCGCGATGGATTTGTGCTAAAGTCGGCCGTAGGCTGACCAATTACATCCAGCGATGTTCTCATGTGTCGGCCATGTAGAAGAACGGCCGGTGAGAGACCGGTGGTGCTGTGAGGGGTGGCTCTGTATACTCCCAAGTATTCAGTCACAGTTGCCTTCACTGGACGCTGCTCCAGCAGGGCCAGTTGAATGTACGACTTCACGATTAAATCTTTCCATTTAAGTACACGATTAAATCTTTCCACTACCATTTGCCTGTGGGTGGTATACGGCAGAAAAGATGTGCCTGATTCCACGGTCTTCAAGGAAGGATTCCAGTTCCCTCGATGTGAACTGTCTGCCGTGATCAGACACTATCTCTGTCGGGTAACCCTCACGTGCGAAGAGTGAGAGTAGAAACTTCGTCACCATGTGGGAGGTAACATCAGCGCAAAAAGCCACTTCTGGCCATTTCGAAAAATAGTCAACTACTGAAATGGCGAACCTGCCGTCTGTAGGTGCACGCTCGAAAGGACCAACAATGTAAATAGCTATCTTGTCCCAAGGTTTGTCAGGAAGAGGGATTGGCTGCAGTGGTGTGGGCGAGTTCTTGGCACTTTTTTCCGCGCTCTGACAAATGGCACAACTGCGGATAGTTGTTTCAACGTGTTTGTCTAACCCTGGCCACCAATACTTCTCTCGTAGGCGTTGTTTGGTTTTCACGATACCAGGGTGTGATTCGTGAGCCAGCTGGACAAAAGTGGCTGTGAGCTTGGCGGGAACTACGATGCGCTCAGTACGCAATAGTATGCCATCAACCACTGTGAACTCCTTTCGGACATCATAGTAGGGAGTGAGGTTAAGTGCCAGGTTTTTGCGTGGCGGCCATGATGTCTGTACGTAACGGGCAACGTCTTGGAGAGTGCTATCCTCCGCGGTTGCATGCTTCAGTTCATCGTGATGTACACACATTACCAGAGACACTATTTCTTCTTCTGACTCGGGGCCACCTTCAGTGTCTGGAAGAGGTAGCCGGGACAAGGCATCAGCTACCTTGTTGTGCTCACCACGCCTGTACTGCACCGTGAAGTTGTACCGTAGCAACCGTGCAGTCCATCTTGCTATGCGTAGTGGTCGCTGTCCTGTGCCTTGAGCAGAAAGCAGGGCTACTAGAGCTTGGTGATCCATTTGCAGAGTAACTGGACGACCCCATAGGTACACATGCCATTTCTCTAGAGCCCACAAGCAAGCTTGAGCCTCACGTTCACCAGTCGAGTACTTCCGTTCTGCTTCCGTCAATGTTCGTGACGCGAATGCCACAGTTCGCATGTGCCGACCATCAAATTGTTGCAGTACCGCATCTAAACCATATGCGGATGCATCGGTGGCTACAATGACGGGAAGTGCTGGATCGAACATTTGTAGTACCCTGTGGGAGGCTAGGAGGTTCTTTACTCTTGTAAGACTTCTCAGCAGCAGTGTCCCAGTTAAAAGGAGTGTCCTTACGAAGAAGTCTGCGCATGGGCTCCACTTCCTCTGCTAGGCGTGGAACAAATCTAGCATAGTATTCTACTAGTCCCAGGAACGACCGGAGCTTGCCAGCATCTGTAGGGGTGGCAGCGTGAACAATGGCGTCAACTTTGGTCTGAAGGGGTGCTACTCCTTCGGCGCTAACGCGGTGACCAAGAAACGAGAGTTCGGATGTGTTGAAAACACATTTGTCATTTAGCTTGAGCCCAGCGTGTGAAATTCGTTGCAGGACTTCCTCTAAGTTCCGCATGTGCTCTTTCTCCGACTTGCCGAAGATGATGACGTCGTCCAGGGAGCAGAGAACGCCTTTGCATCCCTTTAGAATTGACGTCATGAGTTGCTGGAATGCTGCTGGTGCTGAGGCTAGGCCGAAACATACTCTCTTAAATCGAAAAAGGCCATCGTGCGTTGTGAACGCTGTAATATCTCTACTGTCTGGATGAAGCAGAACCCGGTAGTATGCGGAGGCCAAATCCAACTTAGAAAAGTAACGGGCACCGTTCAGGGCATGCAGCAACTCTTCTGTGTGTGGCAGGGGAAAGCTGCGACCACCACAGCTTTGTTAGCTTCACGGAGGTCCACGCAGATGCGAATGCTGCCATCTTTCTTGCGAGCTGCAACTATAGGGCAAACCCACTCTGACGCATTTACGCATTCAATGACATCAGCAGAAAGTAGGTTCCTCAGTTCGTCGCTGACTGCTTGTCGCACTGAAAGTGGTAGGCGTCTGAGCTTCTGCGTGACAGGAGCTACCGACTGTTTGAGCTTGACCCGATGCTGGACACCTTTGGCAAGTCCTAGCTCCGGTGAAAACAAGTGTCCGAACTTGGCCCATAATGAAGTAGGCATACCAATCTTGGGTGGACCCAGTGGTGGCTTCGTGGTGGGCGGAGACAACTTGTTTGTGTTCTGCGAATGCATTTCGGGGCGTAGCATTTTGGGGCCTTCTGTGTCGACGTTCGGTTTAGCGGCCATATTAAGGCAGCGCAATTCTGTGCCTACAATCTGGAGACCAAGAGCTTTTACAGCATCAATACCCAGGAGTGATGTTTCACCTGGTGTAACGTGAAACGTTACCACAGCCGTTTCTGATTTGTACGTTACGAGGGCGGTGAACTGGCCATGCACAGGAATTTTCCGACGTGAAAAATCCAGTAACGTTATTTGCGACTTTTTGAGCTCAACTTGGTCTCTGAACTGGCTCCTAAAGTTATGTTCTCCCATTATCGACACAGCTGAGCCAGTGTCCACTAAGAATGTTGTGATGCACGGGCGTGATGCCAGAGCAACAGGTTGAACCCCGACATCAACGTAGACGCCCATACACTTCTCAGCGTGAACAGTAAGAATGTTCACGACACTCTCAGCGTCTTCTGAAACGATTTGGCAACTCGAGCCGGGCGTCGTCCACGTCCGCGACGCGAATTTCGGCAGTACTGTTGAAAGTGGCCTCGGCGGTCGCACGCGAAGCAGGCTCGACCGCGGGCTGCACAGGCTGACGGCTGGCAGTTTTGTGCGCCGCAGTTCCCGCACACGTTTGTGTTTACGGAGTACGGGACGACGGCGCTAGCAATCTCCGGTGCAGGCGGACGAACGAAGCCGGAGCGCGAAGAGCTAAGCGTACTACGTCGGTCGTTACTGCTGGACGGGCGTACATGTCTGCGACGGCCTGCCGGGTTGCGTCCGCGGTTATGTTGTGGTACTACTCGATCCACAGGGGCTGTTTGAGATCTTCGGATTCGCGCTGCACTTGCTCGCGAAGAAGCGCTATCTCCACGGCGCGGTCAAACGTGAGCGCGTCGCCCTCGAGCAATAGCCGCTCCCGTAGGCGCGGGCATGTGACCCCGGCGACGAACTGGTCGCACAGACTTGTATCCGCTTGCGCGGCAAAGTTGCATGACGAAGCCAGTTCGCGAAGCGCCAGAGCAAACTCCGATATCGGCTTACCGTGCAGTTGACGACAGTCACGGAAGCGATGTCGCTCGACGCGTACGTTGCAAGTAGCGGAAAAGTGTCGAGCCAGGGCTTGAACAGCTGCGTCGTACTTGTCCGGTGGCTGTGCGAGATCGGCATCGGCTTGTTTGATCTCTGTTGTTCCAATTGCAGCGGTGGTTGCAGAAGGCGTAACCGTCTGAAGGGGGGCGGTTCCCGTACTCGGATGCGCGGGCGGGTGGTCTTTGGCGTTCGGTGGTGGTGGCGGTGGCAGGGCGTCGAAAATTCGTTGTCCTTCAGGTCCGAGGCAGTGCAGAAGGAGGGCTCGGCGGCGGGCCGCCGATAGCTCAGACGCTCCAGAGGCGAGCGTGAAGTTTTCGAACAGGCGCAGCCATCGCGGCCAGGGGATGGCGGGCGTGCCTGGCGAAACGAGGAACGGCGGCGGCGGCGAAATTCCGGGTAGCATCCTCGTCGCCAGTTTGTTATGTCCGCCGAACGGTGCGGCCGACCGGATGCACCACACCACACATCGTAGCCCAGACGAACGGAAGTCTTTATTGAAGGATGTCTGTCCTATATATATACATACTATAACGAGTGTGGCGCCACATCTTGGCGTCTCCAGATAATCGCAGAGGAGTGGCGGCACCTGGTGCTATTGCACAACACTACAGTAATTATTTCTATATTATTCTGCATTAGATTTTCAGTATATTACCTACATGCTGCCTATCCCACAGCTGCTGATGATGGACTGAGTGGCGAAGTTATATTGTCATTATTCTGTCTACACTGGCCTCCTTCTGCTCGTTCAGACGGGGAATTTGGTTTTAAGAGTTACTTCACAATGTTGCTATGTGGCTATGTCTGACAACATTCAGATTTTCTCAGATTCCTCGCGTCCTTCTTTCTGTTTCCAGATTCAGCGACAACATGGATATAATCTTCCTGTGATAGCTCCCCAAAATCGCAGTAAGCTTTCCTTCATCTTGCGGAATTGCTGGCTTGTATCATAAATAGAGGACAATTTAGTTTTTGCTTATCCCATCAAGACTATTCCTGTTCATTTTCGATTATTTAGTTCGTAGGAGAATGTGTTCATCAGCCTCAGTTTTTTTCCTTTCTGCAAATCTAACCGCTTTGTTTTTGTACTGTTGCGATTATCTTTATCTCGCCAAAGTTTCCCAGTCAGCCTTTCTACCATTTGCCTAGAACCGAACTTTGCGTTTAGGTGTCCCATTGAAATCGACAACTACGTTGTTACTTTTTTTTATTGACTTCCTTTGTCTGGCTACGGCTTCTTCATCAAAGTTCTGTCTCGGCAGGTCACAGCTAGTGGCTGTACTTGTCTGGGCGCCATGGAATTTGCGACTTATTCAACTTTTAGTGATGCTGCTTGTTTCACCGCTGCACCTAGCACTATTCGTATCCCAGAACGGGCATGGCGTTTCTGATGGAGCCCTGAACCTATTGTCCCCCTTCGCTTCATGCTGTCTGAAGCTGCGAAAGGAACTCATTAGCTTTGCCAACAATCTTTCACATCTGCCTAGCCAATTATTTAAATTTTTTTTAATTTCCGCACGCAGCCGGGGAGGGGGGGTAAGCTGCGGGTTTCGGCATTTCGGCGCGTTTCGGCAAGCGCTGTTATTATACAAACTTTGCTTGTTTTAACTGCCTGTACAATGCATCATAAGGGAGTTTTTAACTTATTAGTACATTTTAAGCCCTATTTTAAAGTGCTTGCTTTTTCTGCCACTTGACATAGTCGGCTGCCCCAAATAGGGTGGCTTTGAAATTGTTTATATTTGGGTTTTGGCTGTTCCTTTATTAGGAATCCGTCTAGTGGGATGATTTAAGTGGTCGAACTATCCGAAAGCAACGGGATAACGCAGCGATGACCTTTGGGATGTCACACCATCGCACAAGGTCCCTAGTTCAGTCTTATTTGCCTTGACAAAAGTATCACTAAAGGCGTCCGACCCCACGCCAAAAACTAAACCATATTGCCTTCTGCAAAATGTTTGCTGCTAGAAAATTTAAATTTGGCACAAAGGTGTAATGAAACCTTATGAAAGAGCAGTGTGAAATGATTAGAACTTACAAGGCAGATTTCCTGTCAACCCTTGGAAAATTCGCAAAGCTACATATAAACACGTTGGCCCTGATGGGCTGGAAGCTACGGGGTCTGTTTTAATTATATTTGAGCTTTTTGCTGCAACCTTACAAAAGTGCGCCTAGTGTCAACCTATGGATCAAAAATGCGTAAACGTATTGGCGAAGCAGTGTGATAATGGGAGAATAGCCTTGAAGGGGTCACCCTGTCGCCCACGTTAGGAAGCTTTGCATTTCTTGCATTGACACGAGGTGCGACAACGTGGCCGCCCCCTTCCCCTGACAAAAAAGAAAACATTATTTGTTTAAAACTATTTTTATAGGTGGTTCAGATTTGACACAAATGCGCGAATAGAACAAGGGTTTCAGAGCTGTGCCAGTTTGGTTCATACTCCAGGCTACCAGACGAAGCGTTTAGCCAGACTAGAGCACGGGCCGAAGCCACGATGTCCACTATTCAGTTTGTGCATAACACAAACTCGAGCGTACGACGCCTAGATGTACCGTATCAATTTTCCATTTTATTGTACAGCGCCCAATTCTTGTTATAGTCATCCGATTCATTCAGCTTCGTTTTATTGGCCCGAGGAAATGCGGGAACTCTCTCGAACGAAGCGGCGGTAATGCTACCACTCGCCGGCTCGCTGGCAAAAAATACCAAAATAAGAGCTCCACCGCTCAGCTTTCAAGGAACCTTCGAGGTATTTCGAGGGGGAGAGCGTAGGTTTGCCAGTGCTAAGGCGGGCAAATGATTCCAGAATGGAGTAAGAGGGAAGTTGTTTCCTGACGGCGGCGGGCGCGCTGTGTGCCGTGCGTTCTCTCTCTGTGCCGGCACAGTTATAAAAAGAGAATCCGCGCCAAAGCTAATCGGCTACGTTTGGACGTCGTGATGTGACAACGGCTTTTGCCAGTTTGTGCACCACACCATCGGTGACGCGCACCCTCGAGGACTCCAACTTACTCCCCTGCGTCGAATCACCGTAATCATCTCGGACGGCCTGGCCTACGATGAAGCCACGCTTCACAGGTAGCCGAATCACCTCCGACAGCTTTGCATTGTCAGACCCGGTCGGTGAATATTGTGGGACTCTGTCTCATAAGAATAAAACTGTTTTCTTTTAGTTAAATTTTCTAAATCCTAATATTCATTGTCAAAGTTTCGGGTGGAATGATTGTGTCTAATTTTGATCTGTTTCCGCAATCTTTAGTCCTTCTAAGTTACCGCTCCCATGCGTTGCATGTCCTCGTGCTTGTATAGTGTTTTACCGATCAAATATAAGTCTTTCTGTTGTTTGGTCAAGGCTCTGACTCATTCTTACCGCTCTGGTCGGCGAGAAGCGCCCATCAGAGGGTCAACGGCGCCCTCTGGATTCTGTTAGGTTGTTTACTGGTTTGAGTCGACTCGCCACACTTTCTATCAGCGCACGGAATTAAGGAAATGTGACAATTGCTGGCGTCCGCAAAAGGACGTCTCATGTGAGCGTTGTAGCACTTTTGTAGCGCGGATTGCTACTGCTTTGATGATTTGGTGCTCTCGCTAACTTTCTCCGAGTACGTATACCTAGCAGTAGGCACTGTGATCCGCAAACGTTCTACCCTCAGGTCGCGCAGGTACTGAAAACTTTCAGACAATACCTCAGGCCGCTTCTTGTAACTCACGAGATGCCGTACGGGGACAACATTTGGTTTGTAGACCTGAGAATTCACTTCCTTGAGAACCACACGTGCTGGTGTTATGAGCCTCGCGCGCGGAAGCCAATTCTGCTGTTCACTTGAGCTAGAAGCAAACTTGTCAACAGAGTGAGTGTGGAGACTTGTTTTTCGAACTCTTTGCAGAGGTCCTCCCACCATTCCTTGTCAGCCAGTCTCCTGGCTCCATCAGAGCACCTAGACGAAGCGGGGTACCCTCTATCATTGCTGGTCTCCGTAGCCGAGACGATGCGTAGGAAAGAGAAATGCAGGGGCACTGACCGCTGCACACAAGGTCAAGCTACAGCGGAAACCCGAGAGGGAGTGGCTGTGATTCCGTATATGCACTCCGTGTCTACTCGACTTAAGAAAATGGGACAACGTGTTAATGTGAAAGTCGTTTTCAGCGCTCCCGATACGTTGTCCCAGCTGGCTAGCAGTACCCGTCCCGTAAAGCGACGTGGGGTCCAATGCAGTGTCAAACACAGGACACAGTTCGTAGAATGTGTTTAAAATGTAGCTTATACAATTGTTTTGTCGTGTGGTTCGAGCTACGTGGGATAGAATGGCAGCTGTGTATATTAGCGTCTACGCAAGCATGCCAATAATGTCCGTAATAGCAAGGAAGGTTTTATGGCAGAGCATGTCAGCACGTGTAGGGATTGCACTACACATTCCCTTAGCACTGCAGTTGTCGACATAATAAAGGCAAGCAAGCGCGCTTAATCAGTGAGGCAGCTGAGATTGCGCGGGAAAAATACGAATGTGTTATCAAGGAATCATCGCGTTATCTCACCGTGAAAAACATTTTTTCGATGTGATGCCATACGCGACAAGCCACTGTGATTGTGAAAAAGTTTGGCACGTATTGGGTGCACTTGCTCTGTGTTTGTCATTATTTTTGTTTTTGTTAGTTTTTGTTTTTGTTTTCCTCTGTCATTTTATTTTTCCTACTACGGCTAAGCATGTATATTTTCCGTCTTGTGAATAAAGAGTCAGTCGGAAGTGACCGCTCCTCCATGTGTATTTGTTCCGTCCCGTGTGTTTCTTCTGCGCCACATTTGATCCTTATGAATTACCAACTAGCCCAGTGTACAGCTTTACTTATATAGGCTAGAGTATTCTGTTTTAATTGCGATAAATTTGCACTCATGGATCTATTGAAAATTGCAGCGTTGGGCTGAAAGCTGTTCCTGTCAGGAGCCGAACAACGTAAGTGGGTCGCGCAGAAAAACAAAAACAAAAAGATACCTCAGAAAACTCGTGAAGAGGCTGAGATGCAAGACAGGCAGCGCGAAAAGATCCTGAGAAAGCTCGTAAAGAGGTTGAGAGAGCAAGACAAGCAGGGGGGCGAGAAGAAGCTGAGAAAGCTCGGCTCGTGAAGAGGCGCAGAAAGCAAGACAGGCAGCACGAGAAGAGGCTGAGAGGGCTGTAAGAGAAAGAGAGAAAGAATTTCACAGACAACTTCAGTTGGAGTGAGAGAAAGCGTAGCGAAAAGAGAAAGCCGGCCAGGCAGACGCCGAAAGGGAGCGCGTGAAAGCGGAACAAGAGGAGAAGCACGCAATGAAAAAATTGCGAAATTAAAACCAGAAATCGAGGCACTGCGTTTGGCGAGAGACTCTATGTCAGCCAATCGGAGCATAAGAGAAGAAAACAACGGCGTGCGCCTGAACCCGAGCAAGCTATTTGTGGTATTTGATGAAAAAAAGTATGATCTCGACGCTTACATTCGTCGGTTCGAAGGTATAGTAAGAAGCAAATTGGCCGGAAGACCAAAATTCCACTTCTCTGAGTGCCCGCTTAGTGGCGAAGCACTGAGCGTGTTTGGGAGATTGACACGAGAGGACGCCGCTGATTACAGCAAGGTAAAGGCCGCACTGTTGAAAAGGTTTCGCTTCACAGTGGATGGCTTCCGAGAGAAGTTCAGAAGTGAAACCCCCGCGGATGGCGAAACCGCCACACATTTTGCGGCTCGCCTAAGCCTCTATTTCGACCGCAGGACAGAGCTAGCCGAAACAGAAAATGAGTATGCATCACTGCAGGAGCTGCTCATAAAAGAGCAATTCCTGAATAGGTGTCACCCAAGTCTTTCTCTGGAACTGAAAGAAAGAAGAGCGAAGTCTCATGCCGAAATGCTGGAGCTTGCCGACCAGTACCTTGAGGCGGAGTGAAGCACCAATCTAGAAAGGGCAAAAAAGGAGGAACGAGAAGACACTGGACACATTGAGCCGGAGAAGAAAACGACCCGTCACATGCCCCCACCCAAGTTTTACCTGTTTAACAAGTTAGGGCAACGCCGAAACAACTGCCGGAGCACTTTCAAGGGCAACAACGCTCCAAAATGCTTTAAGTGCGGGCGCCACGGACACAAGCAGTACTTTGCTGGAGCAACAAGAATGTGCCTCAAGTTTTGTGCGTCTATGCACCACTTCAGAAGCCAAAGCACGACGATATCAGAGAAGGATTTACAGAACTAAAGAATGGCAAGAAGATCCCGGTCATGAAGGCGTTCATTATGACGGGATCGGAGTTCCCAGGGGAGCGTATGCCCGTTGCTCAGGAAAAGTTGGCCGATCAAAATGTTTCAGTTTTGCGTGACACGGGATGCAGTACAGTCATCGTGCGAAAAGAACTGGTTTCGAGATAATGATCTCACCGTGGAGACTAGCCCTGTGTATTTAGCGCACCGCACCATTCGGAAGTCGCCCGAGGCTCAGATCGAGGTACAGACTGCATACTACAGTGGAAAAGTCAACGCACTCTGCATGAAGACCCCGCTGTAAGGCCTCATTCTCGGCAACATCACGGCGTGAGGGCCCCCGACGACCCCGTAGCTTCACCGACCAAGGAAGAAATACCCTGTGACACGATCAAGCAGCTTGGTATGAACGAGCCACACCCCGATGTTTCGGCCGAAGGGGAAGTCGCGGCCGTGGTAACACGATCATAGTCAAAAAAGAAGGCGCGACGCTTTCAGCCGTTAAAGATCCTACGCCGACGTCAGAACCACCGCAAGAGTTCAGTTATACCGAAGAACAAATGAAGGACCACACTTTGAATTATTGCTTCGCACAAATCGGAAAGGAGACGAAAAACTTGAACAATAAGCATAACATCGAGTTCAAGCTGGAAGATAACCGTTTTTACAGGCGACTCACCTAGAAGAGTGGTGGCGAAGTACGGGAACTAGTCGTTCCCATTGGCCGCCGACAGACCGTCCTTAAAACGGCCCACGACGGCATCATGACTGGCCACTGCGGTGTGGGGAAAACTAAGGGCCGAATACTGGAAGGCTTTTTCTGGCCGGGAATCACAGCAGATGTGAAGATGTTCGTCTCCGCGTGACATTTGCCAACAAACGAGCCCCAAGGGAAGACTGCCCCGACTACCCCTGGGAAGGACGCGAGTTTTAGAAACACCGTCCCACCGAGTGGCGATTGACATCGTCGGTCCTATCCACCCACTGTCGCAGACTGCAAATCAATTTATCCTCACGCTGATAGATTGTGCTACCCGGTACACAGATGTCAATGCACTGCCAACCATCGAGACGGAACGTGTCGCCGAAGCGCTAGTCGAGGTGTTTTGTGGCGTGGGAGTTACTAAAGAGGTGTTCAGTGACACGGGGACCAAATTCACATTCCAATTCATGAAGGACCTGGCACGGCTGCTCTTAGTACGCCAACTCCAACCTAGCTCCTAACTCCCAATGGCAAACCGGACGTTTGAAATGTTCAATGGGACCTTAAAACTCATGTTGAAGCGCATGTGTGCAGAGAAACCCCGGAAGGGGGATCTCTACCTAGCTCCACTGCTCTTCACGTACAGAGAAGTGCCGCAAGCAAGCCTCGGATTCTCTCCCTTCGAGCTTTTGTATCGCCGCCACATCGGAGGTCCCCTGTCCATCCTAATGAGATATAGAGTAATGAAAGTCTGGATCAGGAGACCAAAACTACATATCAACATTTTCGCTACCTACGTAACAGACTGGACGAAACCTGTCGCGTAGCACATGAAGAACTCGAGAACGCAGGAGTCGTTATGCGAAGTTGTACCACCGAAAGGAAACATCGACGATTCCAGACCAGAGACAAGGTCTGAGTCCTTCTCCCGACAGGTAACCACCAGCTTCTTCTCAACTTGAAAGGTCCATTCTAAGTGAAAGAAAGAAAAGGGTAAGCTGCCTACGTCATCGAGACACCCAGTGGGCTGAAATGCATTCACGCCAACGTGTTGAAAAAGTACGAAGAAAGGAAACACAACACCGAAAATTCGGTGTGCAATGCGATATACGCCATATCTGAACTGAGTGAAGATATCGGCGTTTTGGGTTCCGGACTTTGTTAAAACGGAAGGCATCGCTCACTTCAAACTTCCGTCAAACCTTAAAGCAACGCAAAAGCCCCAAATTGAGGGAGAACTGAAGCAACATTCTAAGATTTTTTCGAACGTTCCGGGAAAAGCTAATCTGCTGGAATGTCACCTGGAGCTCACCACCGACACCCGGGTCCACATAAAACAATACCACTGCCGTTCGCTACGGTGGAGAGCGTGGAGAAGGAAGTACATGACCTGAAGACCCTGGAAATCATAGAAAATCGGTGTCCCCGTATAACTCCCCAGTTTTGCTGGTAAAAAAACTGAACCACAACAATGAGCTCGTCGTAGACTACCGAAAACGCAACAACATACTGGTCGCTGAATCAGAACCAATTCCCTGAGCCGATGCCATATTTGCGGCCGCAGGCGGCAAAAAGTACTTTTCGAAATTAAACTTTTAAGGGGTACTGGCACATTCCTTCTTCGGGGGAGTTCAAACCCAAGACTGCCTTTTCCACAAGGTCGGGAATTTATGAGTTCTGATACATGCCATTCGGCATCAAAACCACTCCCGCCGTCTTCCCCAATCTGATGAGACGAATCGTCAACCATGTCCCCGGTGTTAATCATTACTGCGACGACGTGTGGATTGCCAGCTGCACGTCCGAAAAGCACGCTGCATCACTCCGAGAACTTTTCAGCAGAATTGAGGTGGCTGGATTGAATTGAGGCGGCTGGAAGCAAGTGTGAGTTCGGGGCAACAAAGATCGACTTCCTCGTGCATCGATTTGAACAAGGAGAACTGGCACCGCTTGGAAAGAATCTGGAAAAGATGCAGACAGCGCCGGCGCCGAAAAAAAAACTGCAACTTCGCGCATTCCTAGGCCTTACAGGCTGTTGTCGCGAATTTTAGCGCACGGCTAACTGAACTCACCAAAAAAGGGGAAAACAACATTGTCAAGTTAGTACCGCTCAAGAAACATTCAAACAGCTCAAAAGGCGAATCTCTAGCCCCCTATACTTGGTCTCCCGGACTTCACTAAGACATTCGTGCTCCGCACTGACGCCTATCAAAACAACATCGAGACCGTGCACATGCAACGCTACGAAGGCACGCTTCACCGTATAGCATTCGCCAGCAGGAAACGTGTGCCCCGAGAGGTCTCTTATAGCACTATTGAAAGATAATGTCTTGACCTGGTGCCCTGGTTGTGGACTTTAGGTCCAAAAGTTTAACGCGTACTTTTACGGCCGGCCGTTTATCGTGCAAACCGACCACCAGCCGGTCCGTTACATTCAGAAAGTAAAACAGCTAAACAGTTTAGTCTCCCGCTGGAGTCTGCTTTTACAAGAATACCTGTTCACAGTAGAACATAGTAAAGGGAGCGAGAATCTGGGAGCAGACTACCTAGGCAGAGTGTACACTCATGTATACTTGTAATTGTGTACCGCGAGTATAATTTTTAGGTTGTATCTTCACAAGTGGAAACCTGATCTTTAAATTCGCGGCTTCTATATTGTACCGACTGTGAAGTTTGTAATTATGCGTATTACCTATTGTACAGTACATTTGCTCTGTAATAGTGTCATTACTACTGGTGGCATTGGTGAACTTTGCGGTTGCATGTTATTGTTTGTGACCAGCATACTAGTTATGGTTCTTATGAGTTTCATTATACCAGTGCATTGTAGGTATTTCTGGGTACTGACGTACAATTATTGTATATGAGCCTGCGAGACTTTCACACTGAAGCGCACCCTGTATTTGCATGAGTTTCGCACTTGTAATGGGTATTGTCTCGACATATGTTATAGGCACTAGAATATTTCAAGTACTCGGAACTGTATTGTTCTTAAACTGATCAGTTGTCTCTGGGATGTGTATTTGTGAGGAATCTGTGGCAACCCCTTGGACTGTTCGCGAAATGAGTACGTGTCATCATTGTCATTTAAAATATTTTTCTGTACTAGATTTCGTGTTTGTACGAACGGTAACTTTGTTCACTCAGTGTGAACTACGAGTACACCTGACTTTGTGAGTTTTGGGAATAGTATTGCATAATATTCTGAAACGGGGGGCTGTGTCACAAACTCGAGCGTACAACGCCTACAGTAACCGTATAGATTTTTGATTTTGTTGTACAGCGCCTAATTATCGTTACAGTCATCCGATTCATTCAGCCTGGTTCTATTCGCCCAAAGAAAACACTGAAACTCTCTCGAACGAAGAGGCGGCAACGAGCACTCGCTGGCTCACCGGCAAAAAATTACCAAAATAACAGCTCCGCCGCTCAGCTTCCACTAAACGTTCGAGCTATTTCGAGGTGCCGAGTGTAGCTTTGCCAGTGCTAAGGCGCGACGATGACTCCAGAACGAAGAAAGAGGGATGTTGTTCCCTGACGGCGGCGGGTGCGTTGTGTGCTGTGCCCTCTCCCTCCGCGCCAGCACAGTTATCAGAAAATTACACCACCATCCCGTGGGGAACCCTGACGAGGATGGGAAGCATCATGGGGATTCTGTGTGGTTTCATTATGTTGCCGCTATGTTGAGTGATAGGGTGTCTAGTAACGCCAGAGTGAAGTCCGCATCCCGGTCCACACCGGTGCAAAGACATGCAAGTAATGTTGTGTTACGCTGAGTAGGCGGTGGTTCTCGAGGCGCCCAAACTCGTCCATCATATTCTTGTCCATCTTGTCGTCTGAGGTAAAATCGATAGTCTCTGTCAGCGTTGGTGATGTTGACGTTGTTGACGTTGGTGCACTGGCTGAGAGCAACGTACACGCCCTCCACTTCGCAGCTTTGTCTCCTTCTCCTTGTACTTCTTCAGTGGTTACCCAACGAAGGATAACGAAGGTGATTGAATGCGAACCTATCTCGTGATGGATTATTTGTTTGGCTAATCCCTAAGGGCATCCTGCCACAATCGTCATCAGAGGCGCTGCGGACGGGGCGAGAGCAACGTACACGCCCCTCTGACGACGGTGGTGAAGATGACGACGGTGGTTGAACGCGAAGCTACCTCGTGATGAATTCTTTGGTTCGCCAATCCCTGGCGCATCTTGCGACAATCATCATTACAAGTGCTGCGGACGGAGCAAGGACGCGGACATCCCCCCGAGCGAGAGATACTTCGTTTCTAAAGGAGACTCCGCACCGAAGCTAATCAGGTACATTTGGTCGTCGTGATATGAGAACGGCTTCTGCCAGTTTGTGCATCACACCATCGGCGAGGCTCGCCCTCGAGGACTCCAACCTTCTCCCGAGTGTCGAATCACTGTGATCGTCTCGGACGGCCTGGCCTACGACGAAGCCACGCTTCACAGGTCGCCAAATCGTTTCCGACAGTGGTACATTGTCTGGCCCGGTCGGTGAATATTGTGGGACTCCGTCTCTCATATGCATCAAGCTGTTTTTTTTAGTTAACTTTTCTACCTCCTAATATTCATTGTTAGTGTCTCGGATGACATTATTTTGTCAAATTTTCAACTGTTACCCAATCTTTAGTCATTCTAAGTTACCGCTCGCTTGCGATGCATGTCCTCGTGCTTGTATAGTGTTTTGCCCGTTCGAATATAGGTCTTTCTGATGTTTGGTCAAGGCTCCGACTCACCCGCCGCGGTGGCTCAGTGGCTAAGGCGTTGCGCTGCTGAGCACGCGGTCGCGGGTTCGATTCCCGGCCGCGGCGGCCGCTTTTCTGACGGAGGCGAAAAGCAAAAACGCCCGTGTGTACGAGATTTTGGCGCACGGGAAAGATCCCCAGGTGGTCAAAATTAATCCGGAGCCCTCCACTACGGCGCGCCTCATCGCTTGCGTTGCGTCGGCGCGTTAAACCCACAATCAATCAATCAATCAAGGCTCCGACTCATTCTTACCGCTCTGGTTGGCGAGAGCCGCCCATCAGACGGTCACCTGCGCCCTGTGGATTTGGTTGGGTTGTTTACTCGTTTGAGCCGACTCGCCACACCTTCTAGCAGCACACGCAATTAAGGAAAAGATCACAATTTCTGGCGTCCGCAAAAGGACGTATCATGTGAGCGTTGTAGCACTTTTGTAGCGCGGATTGTAACCGCCTTGATGAGTTGACGACTACTAACCTCGCTAACTTTCTCCGAGTACGTATACCTAGCTGTAGGCGCTGTGATCCGCAAACGTTGCTCCCTCAGGTCGCGCCGCTACTAGAAACTTTCAGACAATACCTCAAGCCGCTTCTTGTAACTCAGAAGATGCCGGACGGGGACAACATTTCGTTTCTAGACCTGAGGATTCGATTCCTTGGGAACCACACGTGCTGGTGTTATGAGCCTCGCTCGCGGAAGTCAATTGTGGCGTTCACGCGAGCTCACAGCAATCTTGTCAACAGAGCGATTCTGGACACATGTTTTTCGAACGCTTTTCAGATGTCCTTTCACCATGCTTTGTCATCTAGTCTCCTGGCTCTGGCATTGGTATTCATTCTAAGTTACCTCTGGCTTGCGTTACATGTCCTCGTGCTTGTATAGTGTTTTGCCCGATCAGTTATAAGTCTTTCTTTTGTTCGTTCAATTCTCTGACTAATTCTTATCGCTCCGGTCCGCGAAAGCCGCACATCCGACGGCCACCCCCTGCATTACCTGTGCCTTGTGTATTCGGTGGGGTGGTTTATTCACTTGAGTCGACTCGCCACATCTTATAGCAGCGCACCCAATTAAGGAAAGGTGACAATGCAGTACTGCTGTTCTTAAACGTTTTGAGATTACACGCCTCCTTCCTTTCACTAAGAGACCAGGAACGACATAAAGGCATTCTCGATGTTCCTTGTATGGCATCAGAAACGAAGGCACAGAGTGTCATTGGAAGTCATTCATTTCACCTTTTTTTTCAGTTTCCCCATAAAAATGTCCCCCGTTTAGAAAGACCGCAAACAAGCCATTGAATAGGTCAAATTTGATATTCTTAAAGTTGTTTCGCCATCTCTGAGTGCTCCCTGGGAGCGTGGGAGTGTGGCAGCGTGATAAACAATTTTCCGGGTACGTACGGGCATTGAAACGATAGGGCATAGGGTTCTGCCGAGCCGCTGAATCCACGGCGGCATATCGTCCATACCCACCTACCCCAACATAGATACCGGAGGTTTGTGAACCCTTTTAAAGGCGAAAATGAGGTCACCTACGTGGTCACTCGTCAAATCTTTTGGCAGACCATGTCAGAGGAGTGCATCTCTATATATCTGGGAGCTCCGTCGCTCGGTGTTTGTGCCGGACCAAAGCGCAAAAGCTTTTGGGCTAAGCAAACCTTTTTTTTCTGCATTTGCAAAGAAAACGCTTTTAATCGAAAAGAGGGTGCGTCTACCGGCGTAACTACATAAAGCTTTGCATCATACATAGCGGTACACTTCGCAGAAACAAATGATCGCTTTCAGCTCATTTAGCGCTTTTCGTGGTCACATAAACATAGCCTTTCACAATCCTTCATAGTGAATGCTATCTTCATAGAAGGTATCATCAAGAAATCATAACAACCAATCCAACAACTGAAAGCCCCCCCATTTAAAGCTAATTCACCTATGATTGAGGACGTCCAACTCTACATCCATGTATTTGCTGTGGACGTGAACGCCTATATTCAAGGGGCTGATGCACGCGTTGCTGCACTAATATTATCCAGCGGACAATGCGCATTGGGCACTATAATTTACAAAGGAAAAAAACACAAGTAACAGAAGGAAGGCTCTCGCCTACGACATCCTACCGGAAGAAAAGTAGAGCTGAAAGATAATTGGGACAACCCTTCCTCTCCGCCTAAAACCTACTATTCTCGTACGGCAATGAAATTGTCACTCCTATCGCGGCAAGAAATCATTATTGCTTCATTTTACTTCACAACACCGACCCAATATCTCCTCTCTACAAGAAACAGACAACACCACCATCGCCCTCAGAGATTATACGATATACACTACGGACACGCTTGCCTTTTTCCCCATCTTCTTCCGCAACGGTCAAACTGCCCAACACACCCTCCCCCCACCATCCATTACAGTTTCGTCGAGGTAACCCCCCCCCCAAAAGCACCCAAGCCTATTCCTATAAACATCTAGAGCCCACCCGCTGCTCTTCCCTCAGAAATTTACAACCTCTTCCGAAAAGTGAAACTTCGCAATAAGGGACAAAAAGTTCTAATACCAGAGTATTGGAATGCTTATCACATGATGTGGAGATACCATCGCCACGAACCAAAAGGCATTCAACTTCATCACGCGATTCAAACAGCGTCTCCCACGATACTTTTCCAAGCCTAACCCTAACAAATAACGTCGAGAATGACGAATGGAACTGTCTAGACGAAAGGCTAGGGAGATAGCATCACAATTAAGATAACCAAATCACTCATCTAAAAAACGCCAGGCAAAAAGTTTCGCCAGCCAGACTTACTGATTGAAAGGCATTGAGGAGAGACTCGCCTATAGAGTCAATCCAAAATATTTGGGATTTGGCTGCTGAGATTATCAGGACATTCGCCAAGCCCACAAAAGAACTTCCTCTTACCGAAGACAATCCGGCCATAGATAATAACCTCAAACACCTATAGGACGCCAGAAACGGCCTTCTGATGGGGCTGCGAAGGCGCAAGACAAACCAAAATCTACGCACTCGTATAGCCTTGCTTACACAAAAACGAGGACACTATGCCGGACAACTCACCAAGAAAAATTAAAAGCAATTGTGCAATATCCTTCAGAGAACCCTCACCACCCTGAGATCTTGGCACCTTCTGCATTGCCTTCGGGGCTCCAAAGAATGAAAAGCTACGAGTGCTCACAAACTAAATAGATGACCACCCAGGAACAGATGAAGACCTGCTGCAAGAGCTGCAGAAATTTATTGAAGCTCAGCCCACGGCACAGGCACAGACACGACTTCAGTTGACTGGTCAACCGAACCCAGAACTGGATACGCATTTTACCATACCAAAAATCGAAGGCGCGATGAACGGCAAAACAATGAACCCCACTGCTGGACAGGGTAAGATCCACAACGAACCTCTGCACTATCTGGAACCCATCACCTTCGAAAATTAGCTAACATATATGAACGAACACTGAATGAAATGATTCTCAAACAACAGTGGAAACATCTAAATATCACACTAATCCCAAGGCCCGGGAACCCATCAAACTCAAAAGCCTCCATCCCATTTCTCTCAAATCGGGTGTCGCCAGACCACTCGAGCATATTGCCGCGAACCATACATTGGGTTGGTTTATTTGTGTTTTGCTTCTACCGCCCGGCTGCGCCGGTCTGCGTTATCTCTGCGCCAAGGGAAGCGCGTGTTCCATTCTTTCTTTGTGTGCCGCATATGTTATCTGTTGTGATAGGGAGAGCATTCAGATCTAACGTGAACAGCCCGGAATAATCTTCTTGGATCTACTATGTTCTCGATGCGAATCGACGTTTCGAAAACCATGCGCGCCGAAAGATAAAAAGCCTGCAGTGCGGACGCCGGGGCAATCGATTCGACGACACTCGCCTGTGCAAGTCACTTTGTTGACCGCTGCTTCGCCGCCTCTGTATTCTTTTGAGTTGTTAGGGGAGCACAAGTTCGCTCCAATAAACGTTTTTCTCATTCAAGACAACTGCTTCGTCCTTGTCTTCGTGACATCTGGTGGAGGTGCTGGGTACGCACCCTTCATGCCCACTACAACCTCTGGAAGCCACCAACCCAGTCCAACAAGAGCCAGCCTCCGCGTGCAAGATTTACCACCCGAGTTCGGTCTACTACCGGAGAAGACGAAGAAGAAAGACGTCGCAACCAGCACCATGCTCAACCAAGCCAATCCTCCTGTCGTTCTTCAGCAGCCACGGGAACCACCATCATTCCGAGGAGCCCCCGCAGAAGACCCAGAAGAATGGTTGGAAAAACTGGAGCGCGTCCTGAAATTCAACAGGTGGGACGACGCAGAAACGATCCGGCACGTTTTCTTTTACTTGGAAGATTCGGCTCGCACTTGGTTCGAGAACCACGAGAGCTCCTTGACAAACTGGGCTCAGTTCAAAAGCGAGTTCACTAAGACCTTCATTACCGTGGTCAGAAAAGAACGCGCAGCGCTTTTACTTGAAACTCGAACGCAGCACCCCAACGAAGGGGTAGTGATCTTTGTTGAGGAGATGAAGAGGTTGTTTCGACGTGCGGATCCGGAGATGACAGAAGAATAGAAAGTACGGTTTCTCATGCGAGGGGTAAAGCAGGAGCTTTTCGCTTGCCTTGTCCGCAATCCTCCCAAGACGGTGGCCGAATTCGCGTCTGAGGCGGCCGCGATGGAGAAGACGCTGGAAGTTCGAACGAGGCAGTACGATCGCCCGGTAAACGTGATGGTTTCCGAGACGATCGGTGCCGGGGCTACAAGCTCCGACACACTGCGTGAGACCATCCGAGCAGTGGTCAGGGAGGAGCTTCGGAAGCTTTTTCCGACGACGCCGCAACCTCAAGTGGCTTCCCTGAGTGACGTCATCCGCGAAGAGGTTTAACACGCTTTGGGCACTTCTATGCCATCCGAGGCACCCCGCGAGCCACAGGCGTTTACCTATTCTGCGGCTGTTCGTCGACCCCGCCCTGCTCCAACCCATCTACAAGAAGCTCCACCGTACCGCCGTCCACTCTCGCCGCCGTCCCCACTCTCGCCGCCGTCGACCGTACCGCCGTACACAGCCACAACCCAGACGCCGAGGAAGACTGACGTTTGGCGAACGCCACATCATCGTCCGCTGTGCTACCATTGCGGGGAGGCCGACCACATCTACCGTCGCTGCCCATACAAGAGACTCGGACTACGTGGTTTCTCCGTCGACGCACCACGCCCCCGACCCGGCCAGCACCCATCTGAGATTCAAGAATACCTGTCGAACACCAGCCGTGGACCAGCCCGTTTCAACCGTTCGCCGTCGCCCTACCCGTACAAGTCGCCGGACCGCCGTAGCAGTGCTGACTTCGCACGTGGAAGGTCTCCCAGCCCACGCGGGGGAAACTAAAGGCGCAACTTCTGGAGGTGAAGTTGCTCTACGGTGAATTACTGAAAACCCTCCAACGGCAAAAGGACGCGCCGAAGAGAGTGATTCACGACATGCCCTCATCCCGACGACCCGACCCAGCCCTGACGAGACTCCTGAACACGACGACAGCTACACGGCGCGACGCGTACCCGACCTGACCGAGACGTCCGTTGAGAAGACGACGACAACGACGATGCACAGTGCCCGACCGTCAACACGTACAAGCAGAGATACGACGCCCCGACGAACCCGGAACTCGACGAAGACTGCATCTGACGTCAAGGTGTCCATCGACGGCTTTGACGTAGTCGCACTCGTAGACACGGGAGCTGACTATTCGGTAATGAGCGGACCATTTGCGTCTAAACTGAAGAAGGATATGACCAGATGGGACGGTCCGCATATACGCACAGCAGGAGGCCACCTCGTGACGCCAAGTGGAACGTGCACATCGCGCGTCACCATAGACGGCACGACGTACCCTGCCGCGTTCGTCATCTTGCCTAACTGCTCCCGCGACGTAATTCTCGGAATGGACTTTTTGACGGACAACGGCGCAATAATTGATCTGCAGACCAAGTCAATAACTTTTTCCTCCGATCACTCCATGACGCCGGAACCGAACCCCGAACACCGTGCAGCTGTAAGGATAGCCGATGATCATGTCACCCTGCCACCCCGCGCAAGTTTGATGATCGCCGTCTACTGTGAATGTGCTGCTCCTGACGTAGACGCTATCGTGGAGAGTGACCAAAGGTTGCTTCTCAACCGCGGTGTGTCTGTCGCAAGAGGCATTGCGCGCTTCAAGGAACACCAATCCCACATTTTGGTTACTAATTTCACCGAGGAGTACCAGCATTTAAACAAGGGCGCGGCAATTGCATTCCTCGAAGAAACGCAAGAAGCAAGTGACGTGATCGCGGTCGCCGACTTTGAACGCACCCCCGTAGAAACCTTCAAGCTCCCGCAGCCCTTCGACGTGAATCCGGCGCTACCGCAAGAACAACGGAACAAATTATTGGCTTTGCTGCGACGCTATAGCGAATGTTTTTCGTCGAGCGCAAAACTACGTCGGACCCCTCTAGCGAAGCACCGAATAATAACCGAAGATGGAGCCCGACCTACCCGACAGTCACCGTACCGCGTCTCTTCACACGAACGGGAAGCCATCCGGACTCAAGTCGACGACATGCTCAGCGACGACATTATACAGCCATCGAAAAGCCCCTGGGCTGCGCCCGTCGTACTCGTAAAGAATAAGACGGCACATTAAGGTTTTGTGTTGACTACCGGCTACTGAACAAAATCACAAAAAAGGACGTGTACCCCCTCCCCCGAATCGACGACGCCCTCGACCATTTCTACCACGCGAAGTACTTCTCATCGATGGACCTGAAGACCAGCTACTGGCAAATTGAAGTGGACGAGAGAGACCGAGAGAAGACTGCATTTATAACCCCAGACGGCCTATACGAGTTCAGGGTGATGCCGTTTGTGCTGTGCACAGCACCAGCGACGTTTCAAAGAGTCATGGACACTGTGCTAGCTGGCCTTAAGTGGCACACCTGCCTCGTATACCTCGACGACGTAGTGGTATTCGCCCGGACTTTCGACGAACACCTTGCAAGGTTGGAGTCTGTACTCGAGGCCATTCGTACGTCGGGGTTGACGCTGAAGCCTGAAAAGTGCCGTTTCGCATACGAGGAACTCAAGTTCTTGGGCCACGTCGTCAACGCCGCGGGAGTCCCACCTGACCCGGCAAAAACTTCAGCTATCGCGAACTTCCCTAGGCCGAAAGACAAGAAGGGCGTGCGAAGATTTCTCGGGCTGTGCGCATACTACCGGCGCTTCGTCGCAAACTTCGCACGCATTGCAGAGCCACTCACTCGCTTGACGAAAGACAGCACCCTATTCAGCTGGGAAAACGACCAAGAAAAAGCATTCTGCGAGCTGCAAAAACGCCTGCAAAGCCCGCCCGTGCTTGCTCATTTCGACGAAAATGCCGAAACGGAAATGCACACGGACGCCAGTGATATAGGCTTGGGTGCCGTCCTTGTCCAAAAGCAAAGCGGCTGCGAAGGGGTAATCGCCTATGCCAGCCGTTGTCTTTCGAAGGAGGAGAAAAACTATTCTGCCTCTGAGAAAGAGTGCCTGGCTATTATACGGGCGATTTCAAAATTTCGCCCATACGTGTATGGAAGGCCATTCAAGGTTGTAACAGACCACCATGCGCTGTGTTGGCTCGCCAATTTAAAGGACCCCTCTGGCCGTCTTGGGCGGTGGAGCTTACGCCTGCAGGAGTTCGACGTTACAGTCGTTTATAAATCCGGCAGGAAACACTCCGACGCCGACGGCCTCTCCCGCGCCCCCGTCGACCCACCACCACAAGACTCTGATGAAGACAGCGCGTTCTTCGGGATCGTGATGGAGAGCGACCTAGCCGCCCAGCAGCGTGCCGACCCCGACTTACGCGTCATAATCGAGTACCTCGAGGGATGCAACATTGCCGTTCCTAGGACCTTCAAACGCAGCTTACCATCATTCAGCCTGAGAAACTCCGTCCTCGTGAAGAAGAATTTGAGCCCCGGAACAAGAGCGAATTACCTTCTCGTCATCCCCGCGGACCTTCGTGACGAAATTTTGGAAGCGTGCCACGACGGCCCGTCTTCCGGACATCTCGGCACAGCCCGCACTATTGGAAAAATCAAGGCGAGGTACTACTGGCCCGGCCTTACCTCTGACGTCACCCACTACGTCCGGAGCTGCCGTGACTGCCAGCGACGAAAAACGCCGCCTACAAGACCCGCCGGACTTCTGCAACCGATCACCGTCCCATCGAGACCATTTCAACAGATTGGAATGGACCTTTTAGACCCGTGCCCTACGTCACGATCACAGAACAAGTGGATTGTCGTAGCGACAGACTACATGACGCGCTACGCAGAGACCGCCTCTCTTCCGAGGGGGACTGCACAAGAAGTGGCAAAGTTCTTTATAAGCCAAGTTGTGCGGCGACATGGAGCCCCGGAAGTCCTAACCACAGACCGCGGAACGGCATTTACTGCGGAGCTGATGCAAGAAGTATTACGCTACAGCAACACGGATCACCGAAGAACGACGGCGTACCACCCTCAAACGAACGGACTAACAGAACGTCTGAACAAGACGATCGCAGATATGCTGTCAATGTACGTTGACGTTGAACATAAGACTTGGGACGAAGTGCTCCCGTATGTCACGTTTGCGTACAACACGGCTATCCAGGAGACGACGCAGCTGACGCCGTTCGAGCTTGTCTACGGTAGAAGGCCGACTACGATGCTCGACGCCATGCTTCCGCACTTAGAAGACGACGACCTCAACGCCGACGTCCACGGACATCTTGAACGTGCGGAGGAGGCCCGCCAGCTCGCTCGAGTTCGTATAACGGACCAGCAGCTGGTGGATGCGGGCCGCTACAACCTCCGACGCCGAGACGCCGAGTACCAACCAGGGGATCGTGTGTGGGTTTGGACTCCCATCCGATGACGCGGACTCAGTGAGAAGCTCCTGCGACGCTATTTCGGACCCTACCAGATTCTACGACGTGTTGGCCAACTTACCGACGAAGTGATCCCTGATGGTGACTCCGGCACATCACGACAACGCAGGCGGCCTGAAGTCGTCCACGTGGTTCGCCTAAAACCTTTCTACGGATGATGACGAACTTATATTTTCATTTATTCGGACTGTCGCTTATGTTAGCATCGGGTCGATGCACTCTTAAAGGGGGGTAATGCCGCGAACCATACATTGGGTTGGTTTATTTGTGTTTTGCTTTTACCGCCCGGCTGCGCCGGTCTGCGTTATCTCTGCGCCAAGGGAAGCGCTTGTTCCATTCTTTCTTTGTGTGCCGCATGTGTTATCTGTTGTGATAGGGAGAGCATTCCGATCTAACGTGAACAGCCCAGAATAAGCTTCTTGGATCTACTATGTTCTCGATGCGAATCGACGTTTCGAGAACCACGCGCGCCGAAAGATAAAACGCCTGCAGTGCGGACGCCGGGGCATTCGATTCGACGACACTCGCCTGTGCAAGTCACTTTGTTGACCACTGCTTCGCCGCCTCTGTATTCTTTTGAGTTGTTTGGGGAGCACAAGTTCGCTCCAATAAACGTTTTTCTCATTCAAGACAACTGCTTCGTCCTTGTCTTCGTGACAATATGGTTCTCAATGGTCTCGCTTATTACATTCAGGATCTTGCCTGCTTTCAAACCACCATGTATGAATTGCCTCCCAATCCCTCTACCCAAAACACACTGCTACAGCATAGCGGCCTAATAATGAATCTCTTGAACAAATTCAAATATTTCATTGTCGCACATGATATAAAAGGGGGATTCCGCAATGTCACTCACCAAGCCATCCTACAAGTGCTAGCTACTACTAACCGGGCGTCTGGATTTTACACTGCGTCTCGGCATTTCTTGCCAAGGGAACAGCCACAGTGCACGTCGCCCATCTGCGCTCAAACACTTTTTCCACTATTCCCAAAGAAGCACCTCGAGGTTCGCCTATTTCAGCTCTACTCTTTATCCGGGCCATAAAGAACCTCCACCCCTGCTTCAAGCTATTCGACATCTCCGTGACGATATATACGCCAACAACCTCACGCTATGGACACCCACTGGATCAAGCGGAGATCAGGAAGAAGCACTTAAAATGGCAATTGACACCGCCCAACCATATCTACAATTCAGAGGACCGGAGTGCGTCCCTGAATATTTCGGTTTGGTTACGCTCAACAAGAGAACTACCCACATGACCGCACACAGAATACCAGAACAAGAATAATATATATAAATATTTACCATATTCTTAATGTCCGCCCCCTTCGGAGATTGGGCCTCATAATATCCAAAGACAGACCTTGTCTACAATTATTACCACACTTACAGCACACACTCAAACAGCTCAATCACATCATCTACCGCATATCGACTCGTCTCTCGGAATTCCGAACACGACACCGTAAGCATGGTCCAAGCTGTTCTCATCAGCAGGATACCATTTGGCCCTCCATGTTTGACCCTCAGGCCACAAGAAATATGGAAACTCGACGCCATCATGCCTCATGCCTGCAAGACTGCTATTGAGCTCCCAATCAGCACGCAACAAAGAAAATTTTGCAGCTAGGGGCCCAAAGCAACTGGGAAGAAATACAAAATGCTCAACACGCATCTGACATACGCGTACTACAGATCACGCACACGGGAAGGGCCACGCTGCGCCGTCTGTACTACAATGTTCCACCACGACAAGATGAGAAGATTCAAAACTCAGCAGACATTCGGCAACACATCCACGTTGTCCCCCGTCCCGAAGTATGCAACCGCTTTTCAGCAATCTACGACGCAAGGCACGAGCTCACCTAATTCATCCGGACAATCACCGTTTATCATGCACTAGATACACAGATACATTAGCTACCCCCGTCAGAAAGCATATGCAGCATGTGTCGTTACACGCAAGGCACAGAACTAGCAGAAGCAACCACTCTCACCACTCCCATCGAGGCCCCTGAGGAGTGCGCTGCCGCCCTTCCTGCAACAACTGGCGACGAATTTCTCACTGTTAAAACTGATTCACAAACAGCCTCCAGGAACTTCCTAATTGGCCGGATCTCTCAACACGCACTATACTTTTTAGTGAAGTTAAAAGACTACCAGAACCAATTATCATCTGATCACCCGACCAAGAGTCCCTTCAACAGAAAGAGGCCGCACACGCTGCTGCTTGTCCTCATACACACCGAGCCGATACCTCAAATAGAGAAAACGACCGAACTGCCTGAAAGCGACCACCCCTTCACACATTCCTCGAAATCTCACCCCCTACAAACATAACCACCGTCGCTTCCAACCATCTCATTAACAATTAACATGCCACGAAGGAACCACTTTCCGACGCCTGCAAACCAATTCGTATCCTGATGACACCCTACTAAACGATTTCTACCCACCCAATACCCTGCCACGCGTAACTTCTGCCCTGTTTCTGGCACGGTATATCACTTTGTAAGGGAGTGCCAACCGACGCACACTCTAAAACCCTGTAAGCTACCCTACCTATGAGCAGTTGGTGTAACAGCTCTAGAGCTCCGAGCTCTCCGACTAGCACAGACTGGTGGAACGGGCGCGTACGGCGAGCCATCTCCACGGTATCTTGTAATAAGGATACCTCTATCTGGGTGGAGGCGCTAAGAAAACCCTCCTGCTCATTACTACAATAAATGTTTGTGTCCCTCTCTTACTAGATACCGAACTTTCATAACGTCTGCTCCCGCTTTACTAAATAACTGCTAACAAAGTGTAACAGTTTCGCCTTGTGCGGTCGTTTCGTATTATTCTGCAATATAATACTTCCGCGATTATAGTTCCGCGATTAAACGCCACTATAGTTCGCAGAAAGGAGTGTGTCCAATTTTTTACAATCAGATAATGTATTACACAGAAGCTTTCTTGCTGTAACCATTGTTGCTGTACTATACATGCCAGATTTGAAAAAAAAAACTCATTGCTTGTCTTCAGTGTAGAGTTCCTGCGTAGTCTTCGATTTATGTTGCTGGTAGAGAAGTTTGGCACAAGCAGACACCGTCCAAAAAAAAATATAGAATATTAAGTTCTCTTTCTTTTTAGGGTCACCAGAACTTCAATGTGACATGGGTGGTCAGAAAAAAAAGGTCAGATATGACTAGGCAACCTCGGATTACTGTTTTTTCGTCATCCCAAAAATGCGAAAACAATCAGCGGTCGTTCCTTTTATACACACAAAAAAGCTCCAAGCCGTGCCCTGACCCCAAAAAACGGTTTTAGAATGCCTGAGTTCAGATCTGACAAGATACTGCTCGTGTAGCTCGAGCAAATTCCAACAAAATATTTGTTATGCACATACTTTTTTCTGTGCGTAATACAGTCGGTAAGACTGGGGTAAACTTGCCCCGGCTTCTGATTATTAAAAGGCTGAATGGTCCTTCTTCATATAGGTGTTCTTCCGTGAATTAAGATGGCGACTATAAAGGTTTGTTTTCCAGCGTATCTGCGACAATATTTTGGTCGCTACGCCTTAAGGCTGCTGGATTGGTTTGGTGGTTACAATCACAGTGAGCAGTTTAAATATAGTAACATCGGTACACTTCCTTTCCTAATTATTTTAGATGGCCGTGTAGAAAATTTAACGCTGTAGCTGAAGATAGCTCTTCAGCATTTTTAGTATTTTTTGTTGTGCCTTTTTTGAGCTGGCACAGCGCTTTTCACGGCTGGTCATCTGCGCGTAGGTCCCATCTGCCAGCGCTTGCAATTGAGGCTTCACTTTGAAAGGGCATCTGTTATTTTACTTGATGTTTGAACATATTCTGGTCATAAATTGAACAATTGCGTAGGTCACTGAAGGCCCGATGATTACAGTAAACGACCAAGCATTCGTTTTTTTCTGCTGGTCATGAGAGAAAAATATTGCACAACGTCTCTCCCAGCGCGAGCTGCGTTTGTTTCCCTGCGCATGCTGCTGGCTGGGATTAGATGTTATATTATTTTTACTGAGGGTTCTAGAGGAGTCCCTCGTAAAACGCCAGGTTATTGCTTGTTTGTATTCCACCCCAACGTAGAGATTGCGGTATTTCAGAGGTGAAACCAGTTCTTATAAGATTACATGGCTGTATGTATTTTATTCGCCTTAATGAATAGGTGTCCATGGTATACGGGGGTGAGGGTTCTCTTATTCTGTTGTGCGTATTGTTCCCAAAGAAACAATGTTGTTTGTTAGCATGAAGCAAAAATGCAGTAGGTTCCCAGGCCATATCGCTCGCGTGTGCACGCTATTTCCTATAAATTAGAATTCTACTGCTCCAAATGAGAAAAATAAAACAGACTTAGAGCAAATATATTGGACATGAGTGGCAGAAGAACCCCCCATAACCACCCTAACACGTTAGGAAAGTACATTACAAAGTAAGAAAATATAAAAAAGGAAAAAAAAAGTTTGTTCGAAAGGTAAATAATCGCCTGAAAAAGTATTTTTCTGAACATTTACACCAACAACGCACACCGGCTTCGAGAAATAGTTCTAAGTAATTGTTTTATTTTTTAGGCATCAAGTGACTTAGGTACTCTAACTTAAATATCAACAGATTACAAAATGAGTTTACCGGGGGGATCAAAACTAATTCGATATATATATATTTTTTAAATGGGTGCTTATATTTCCGTGAAGACAACCTCTATTTTGAGGTTATGCGTCCAGAGAGCCACAGAATAAGGTGATAATTATAGATGTCGTTGGAGTTCTTTCCTAAAATTGAAATAATAACTTTTCAGTGCCTGATGTAAGCCGACATGTTTCTATTGAAAACACAATAGTTTTTTCCCGTAGTTTCATTCTGTGAAACCCTTGGAGGTTGCGGGCAAGGAAAAGCGCGCTCCAAAGGGTCCGCGGTCCAAGAAGCCTGATCCCTAAGGCGCTCCGAGGACATCGGAGGATGACCAGGACTGCGCATCGTTCTTCTTTGCGGTGCACAGCAAGGAACGCGTCCGACGCCAAAGCCTCGCGACAAGCAAAAAAGACGAGAGTCACAGAACCGTAAAGACAACAAACAAACAGCGCAGTCCAGTAGCTTTGAACACTTGACAATGGAAGAGAAAACATAGTCCAATGGAACTGCAGAGGCCTCCTAAAAAATCTTGGCGATGTATAAAAAATACTGAATGATGTTTGGTTGTAATGTTTGTTCAAAAAACACGATTGAATTCCAAGCACACAAATTTTTGGAATATGTACATGGTCTTCAGAAAGGACAGGAATGGCTGCGCACACTCTTCTGGCGGTGTGGCCATAATTGCACGGAAATCGTTACCCGGCCACCCTGTAACTGTGAACACTGTCTTTGAGGCTGGAGGAATTCGAACAATTATATTTAATATGTTGATAACGGTATGCTCCATATATATTCCCCCTGATCATGCTCTTTCGAGCTCTGACATCGAGGCGCTCGTTGACCAGCTACCCGAACAATACATCATAACAATTCTTTTTGGGTCTCTTCTCGTACAAATGCCCGGGGTCATCTGATAGAAAAATTCCTTACATATTAAGGAGCATGCCTTTTCAACACCAAAGAGCCTACATATCATAACATTGGACACAACACATACTCACATCTTGACTCAGCTGTTGGTTCTGCAATTCACTTTCATGTCTTTTGTGGGGTTTGGGCATGGACCCATATAATAGTGACGACTTCCCCACCTCACTAACGTTTATAGGTAAAAGCCCATGCAACCTATCTTCCCAGAACAGGTTCAATGCAGCAAGAGCTAAGTGGAATACATTTACCGAGACATCCAAACTACACTACAGATCCGTAACACACCTACACGTAGATGAAGCCATCCAACTCCTCACGGCGCACATCCTCGACGCCGCCAAGAAATCTATTCCCCATGCCTCTGGTGCCGTGCGCACCCAGAGGAAGCCATGGTGGAATGAGGACTGTAGGTGGGCGCGAGAGGCCAAGAACAAAACGTGGGGTATCCTTCGCGTTACCCCATATGGGGAAACCTCATTTTGTTCAAACGGCCCAGGCGTTCAGAAAACGTGTGCGGCGTGGTGCAAAACGAGGGCGTTGGCGCACTTTCTTGACATCCATAAACTCTTACACACAAACACACGCAAATTCTGGCCACGATTACGAAAACTAAAAGGACTACAGACACAGAGCCTTCCCTTTCTAAGTACTATAGGGGAGACACTCGTAGAACAGGCTAATACACTCGCACAATATTTCCAACACGTGTCCAGCTCAGCCCACTACACAAACATTTCATGAAACACAAAACATCTGTAGAAAAGAAGTCCCTGTGTGATAACAACAAGTCGCAAATTACTTAAAATTCTGCCTTTTATATTCTGCCATGATACATCTACCCTCACACACTCTTGAAACACTTCTACATCTATAAAATACCATATGGCTTTCGGGGCACACTCCTCGATCTTGGAGGGAGGCCATAGTAGTGGCTTTCATCAAAGAAGGAAGGACCCTTCCTCGCCTGCCAGTTACCGGCCAATTGCTTTGAAAAGCTGCCCGTGCAAGCTCCTCGAGATGATGATAAACCGTAGGCTCGCGTACTTTCTTTAGTACAATGGTCTTCTCGAGAGCAGCCAGGCAGGCTTCCGTGCACGGCGATCCACAAATTTTCAATTAGTTGCACTGGAAACGCTCATTCAGGATGCCTTTATACAGAAACAATACTGCAAGACTGTATTTTTGATATCCAGAAAGCTTATAATACAGGCATGGCGTAATGGCATTTTTGCAGACCTAGAATCCTATGGTGTAAGAGGTAACATGATGAATACTCTTTCCTGTTACCTGTATGAACGAACATTTCATGTCAGAGTCGGTTCGGCACATTCAAACGTCACGTGCAGGAGAATGGCGTGCTTCAAGGTGGCTTATTGAGCTGCACCTTGTATATAGTTAAGATGAACTCTCTCCGAAACGCATTGCCGCCACCCATCTTCTGCTTCATGTATGTCAATGACATTCAAATATCTTTTAAATCATGTACCATGTCTATATGTAAAAGTCAGGTCCAGCTTGGTGTAAAAAACTTGCTGGCTGGGCAGACCTAATAGAGTTTAAGCTTAATCCTTCTCAAAGTACCTGCGTTGTATTTTCAAAGAGACGCGGGATTCAAGCATACCCTCCATTAGGCTCCATGGCAATTCGATTCCTGTAAAAAAAGAACACAAGTTTTTTAGGTGTAGTGATGGATGAAAAACTCTCATTGATCTCCCAGGTCAAACACCTCAAGCAGAAATGTCTAAAAACAATAAATATTCTCAAAGTCCTATCTGACAAATCATACGGTGCAGACAAAGAACTCCTGCTGCACCTCTATACCGCTTTGGTAGAATCTCGCTTGGACTACGGAAGTATGGTGTATGGGTCCGCCTCAAAAACAGCGCTAAAATGCTCGACCCAGTGCTGCACTTGGGGCTTCGCCTCTCGTGTGGTGCTTTCCGTACGAGCCCTGTCCAAAGGCTGTATGTGGAATGGGATAAATGGTGCCTAGAGCACCAGTGAACATGTGTTGATCTTTTATATGCTTCTAAAATTTCATCAATCGATGAGCATCCTTTTAAACCTTTTTTTATAGACAGATCCACATCACGGCTCTTTTTAAATCACCCATTCATTTCTGTTCCCTACTCACAAAGAGTGAGAGTGGAGGCGGCTGTACTTAACGTGTCCTATTTAGACACCTCCAGATCATCATGCATTGATTTTATAGCGCCATGGCAGCTTCGCGCTGTCTCGTATGAAGTGTCTTTCTTTCAACACGACAAAAATAGGGTACCCATAAATGCGATTCCGAAGCCCTTCCTGTCAGTGCAGGAGAAGTACCAGTGCACAGAATTTTATGCGACGCCTTCAAAACTGCCTCCACCGTGTCATGTGCTGCCCACGGCGCCAATTTTAAAGCTACTGAATTCATGAAGGTAATTTGTAGCATCATCACAGCAGAGGCTCACGGAATCTTTCTTGCCGTGAATCACATTGTGAAATATCATGTCCCAAAATCCATCATTTACACTGCTTCAATACGTGTTGTACGGGCGCTATCATCCCGGAAGGTATCTAGAAATTACGTCTTAAATCTTGTTCTTAAAATAATTATGTCGGCATATGATGCAAACCTTCAGGTGACTGTTCGTTGGGTCCGGGGCCACTTGGGGATCGCGGGAAATGAGACTGCAGATGAAATGGCCGCTGCTGCACTCACGAACATGGTGCACATCACAACAGTACCCTACAGTGACTGGAAATTACACATAAAACAACTACTACAAAAAACATGGCAAAAACATTGGAGCGAACAGACAGACAACAAACTCCACATTGTAAAACCAAACTTGGGGCGATACACAACCGATTTACACAACAGACACGCAGAAGTTGCCCTTGCCAGGTTACGGATAGGCCACACTCATGTAACACCCTCCCACCTGCTCACAGGATCTACAAGACCCCTGTGTAGCGGGTGTGGAGAGGCCCTATCCGTTATCTACGTACTACTCCAATGCAAAGCACTCGACACAACACAACACAAACTCTTCAACTTTACAGAAAACACATCCAGTTACATCCAGCGTTTTTTCCTCTCGGATCATCCCACATTTTCTGTCAAGCATTTTCAAATACAAAGCATAAGTTAAATTTTAAACTTAGTTTAATACCTGGACTTATACAGCACAACCTGGGCTTATACACCAGCCATCCTCACCGTCTTTTATTGATTTTTTTTTGTTCTTGCTGACTGATTTTAGTGTTTACAATCTCACCTCTCATAAATAACCATTGTTTTGGCGCTCTTTGCCTCAGTTGGCCTTGCACCATTAACATCCCACCATCATCATCATTAGCTTCATTCTGCTGAGTTCTGCTTGCGGATTTCTACTCCGAGATATGGCACTAAGATGTTTATTTATTATTCGTATGATTACGCCTGCAAGACACTGAAAGCCGGCTCAAAGCTCCTTTCTTTCGTTCTGCGGATCGATAGCGGTACTGAATACAGCAGATTGTGATAACAGCAGGAAAAACTGAAAAGTTACCAGTCATAAATTTTGCTATCCATTCGCAACGTTGTCAAAGCATACGCTGTAAACACCAGATACTTAAGACAACCGTGGCGCTTTCCGCGAGTTTTTACGGTCTTGCATGTGTAATCATGCGAACGACAATTTTGATCAGTCAGTCATTTTATTTGACAACTGCAATTCATACATGTGCCAGGGGGGCAATCAAAAAGCCATCGATACGCGGTTTGACAATGGTCGGCGTTCTTTAATGCTAAGACAACGCTGCATCATGTAGCAAGATAGAAAGAGAGGGATAGGAAAACAGTGATTAAAAGAGAGAGAGAAAGCAGATAGAAAACTCAACACAGAGAGAAAAACATAAGAAGAAAGGTAATGGCAAGACGAACTGTTCCATCATGGTTCTATTACAATGTTTAAAACAAGCGAATTGGGCAATGCACTACTGGAGCATTTATTAATTGTTCCAACACATCTTGTACGTAATTCTAACCAGCCGAATTAAAATTACAATGATCTATACCACAATGAAAAAATGTATGATCAGAAATACAGGTGGAGTTTCTACAGGCAACGATGAAGTTTTTTATTCAAAGTTATACCGAATTTAGTAAAGATGGTAAAGAATAGCTCAACGTCTGGCTGCCATAATTAGTACGTGCGTGCGGTATGAACCAAATTTCATAGGCCGTATCTTATGACGGGGATGATTTCGGTTATGTTAGATAGTTTCCGGATGAACGTGTTATAAATTTTATTCTAAGATTATATCCTTTCATAAGCGTGTAGATACATAAATCTGGAACAGTGCGAATACGCAATATCTCGAAAAGCGGTTTTGTCTGAGATCTTATGATCAATTGCAGATAGCACATAGGGCTTTATATTGGAACAAGTGTATTTTATTATATATCTGACGTAGTAGTATTTTCCCAGAGAGAAAACAGTAGTTGAGGTGCGAAAGAAAAAGACAATTGTAGATATGTTGCCTTGTGTTAGTGGGTAATAGAAACCTCAACTAGGCAAGTGCCCTGACTGTTCGCGATAGTGTGTTGGCGAGCGAATCGACATGTTTATTCTACAGTAAGTGTTAGTTAAAGACCACTCCAAGATTTGGAAATGTAGGGAGAATTTCTACGGCAGGCGTTCCAATCGCAAGGCCAACATTACCACTCGAAGTCTGTTTTTTTTGTTGAAGTTCGATATCTTGATGTTTAAAATCCACCCTGGAGTTCGATATCTTCTATAACCTAGGATTACGTATGCGTTAAAACAATACTGTGAAATCATAGTTCGTGGAAACTTGATTGCATTCAAATTTTCCGTTACAAATATGCCAGCTTACTGCCGTCACTAAAAAGATTATTATTCAATTTTACTTAATAATGCCACGAGATCATCAATTACCCCTCATTCCATGCCCCATAATGGCATAACCTGGTAGTAGACGTGGTTCAACTTTAAAAAGACTGTCAGTTAACCTTGATCACTGTGTAAACTATTCGTAAACATGCGAAGAGCAGACGCACGTTTAATAAGACAAGATTCTAATTACAAAAAGTGTAAGCATTATTGAATAAAAACATGAATATCAATTATGAAGAAAAATACAAAAAATAAATGCATGGTAAGCAACATTTTAAAAAAGCATGAATGGTATTACAAAAAAAATCCTGCTATTTTATATACCATTTGTACACATTGTGTCGTTATGACCGACTATAATATTCTCACAGCTTAGATGGTAAGGATGACGTATCAATGCGCAGACACAAAATTTTACCACCAGAAGAATGAAGTTTCTTCTCTTCATTAATTTCATAACGTATGCATAAACTCGACTTTTACACTCTAAGAATGAAGAGAATCCGTGCTGATCCCTGTAACAAGGTCATTATTTAGCTTCAAACTTGCCATCATGTTACTCTTGTCGAGGGGATCGCCGAATTCCCTTTAAAGGACAGTCCTTGAACTGTCAGACCAAGACTAGACAAGAACAATCGATCGAGAGTATGCAGCCCTGCACAGGCCAAAGTCACCAGGACTGCAAATCTGCGAGGAAAGAGAGTCCAGTTCACTACTCTGTGACCCTAGTAAAGAAAGTTCTTCAAAATATTCTGGAGTGAGAGCCCGCTGACTCCATGAGATTAACTGTCGAGAGGCAGTATGCAGCATTCCGTAAGACGTAGTAAAGTTCTCCAAATAGGCAACAAAGGCTGTCTTTCAGAATATTGTTACACACGGAGAATGGGGTTCGTATTTTTGAAAGAGACGTTTTTAAGACGAATAGTAATACCGAAATTGTGAGGAGGCATTCTGGGTAAATGCGGTAAACATACTCGCTCCAACGCTGTGAGGCAAACCATGCATGCATGCAAGTAACACCAATGGCATGAATACAAGCAAACAAAAAACAATACAAGAAAATTGTCCGAAGCCTCAAATTTTCCCTCAATAACTAGGAGATGTGCCCAGTTATACTAAATATTGGTAGTGCTACTCAGAGCCTATTTTAACAAAGTAGAAATAGGTTTTTATCAAAACTGGCCCGAAATTCACAACGTCAAACTCGTTCCAAGAAAAGGTTTCTCTTTGTTGGCGTTTCACAAAACCCCTATGGTAACTGTTCATCGCCGTAAGAAGCTGTGTTTTTTTTTTCAGATTTTTTGACAATTGGTTGGGCAATCTTCAAGCATAAAAATGAGCGTAGTTGTGGTTGTAATAGGCTCAGGTGATTTTTATGCCCGTCAGACAATGTAGAATGCTCAATGCCTGCTTTTACGGTTCCATATTCTCATATACATCCTCAATACTTTAAAGTTACTACTGAAGTGAAATTTCAGGCCTAGATCAATCCGGGCTGCCTCCATTTAAGTAGCCACGTGGTGTGAATCCATCATTCATGGAATCTACAAAAAGGGAAAAAACGCTTAAACTATCACCGCCACACTTTGTTACAGAAACGATCCTCTAAATGTATCAAGCAAAAAAACACATTGTTCATGCATGCTGCGCGTGTCTTGTACAGTTTAAAAGTGCATCAGTGTTATTTTGTAAATACCAGAAAATTGGGAAGTTTACCGTTAAGAAACTACTTTTGTACTATAAATTGGCAATGTCGCATGGAGCGTTTTCGCTAATTGGCCAAGCTTTGAAAGCGGTACTTTCTAACTCGCTACACACCCAACTTTATGGCCCTAAATGGGGCACTTGCCATGAATGAGAAGAGGGAAGGAATTTTTTTACAGAGGATAGACTCACCAGTTCAGTGGTCTAAAAAAGTATGTTTTTTTTTTCATTTACCGTCTTCTTTGACTCATGGGATGCATCACAATAAACCAAAGTGACATTACCGCAAATATCTTTATATCCGAAAGCAAGCAAAATAAATGTGTTTATGGCTAATACTAAGTCATGGTGATGAGCGGAGACATTTAGTATCTTATTTTTCAGTTTACCGACTTTTCAGTTTGCAAGAACACCTGTATTCACCTCAGACGTAAAAAAACGTCAATGCGCTATGTCAATCATCGTTCGCATTCGGGTGGTTGTTTTCAAGTCCGTGTTTTGCGCAGCGCGTCAGAAGTTCTTCAGCAAACACAAACCAGTGACGATGTTTCTCCTACCCTACACCATTGGTCCCCTTCATCTCCAGTCCACAACACAGTTTTACCATTATTTCAACTTTATTCTAAACTATTATATGAAGAGTCATGCTACAAAAATGTCGCTTTGATTGCAGATTGATTTTTGAAGGTCACTGGTTAGTGAAACATTTAGAACTAGCTGGAATAAAATTACTTTTAAATATTCATTCCTAATGAGCAAATTATATAATACCAATGCTCGGACTTGAAGCGAATGTCAAAATGGCAATTCAAAAACGTCAAAAACGTATTATCTCCTGAAACAATTTCGAATTTTTTACTATTCTACTCATAATATTGGTGTTTGAACTACGGCATATTGCCAGAAATCATTTATGGGTTTGTTTATTTATTTGTTTTTTTTTGTCCAGCCAGACCCAGCTATCTTATCTGTGTCCCAAAAGAAGCGCGTCTTCAATTTTTTGTTTGTTATGCCGCACGTTTTATCTCGTTAAGATAACAAGACTGTATCGCCCTAAAGTCACTAGCCCAGAATAACCTTCTCTGCTCTACAATGTTCCTGATGTAAATGGACTGTTCGAGAAACAGACGCGCCGAATGATAAAAGCCTGCAGAGCAGACGCCGCGTCATTCCACTCGCTGACCCTCGCCTGCACGAGTCACTCTGCTAACTGCTGCTTCGCACCCTATGTATTCTCTGAGTTGTTAGGAGAGCACAAGTCCACTCCAATAAACTTGTTTTCTTTCAAGACAACTGCGTCGTCTGTGCCTTCGCGTCATCTGCTGGAGCTGTGGGATAAATGAACCCTAAACCATCGTCAAGCCGAGAACCAAGCCCCACTCATCATAGCCGCAGACAGCGAGGCCTTCAGCATAATTTTTGGGTGCTTCGGGATCAAGTGATGGAAGAAGACGTCGTGACAACCACCATGATCAACCGAAGCACGAGAACAGCGATACCAATCCTGCTCTCGTTCTCCAACAGCCCCGGGAGCCACCGTCGTTCCGTGTATCCACCAGAAGAACATGATGACTGGTTGGAGGAAGTGGAGCACGTCCACATCTTTAACACGTCGGATGACGAAGAAACATACTGCCATGTTTGCTTCTTTTTAGAATATACGGCCAGAATGTGGTTTGACATCCATGAAAGCTCCCTAACAGACAGGACTCTATTTTTATGCGACTTGCTGAAAACATTCGCCACCGTCGTGCGGAAAGAACGAGCCATCCTTCTGTAGGAATCGCGCACGCAACACCCCAATGAAGAGGTCATGCTCTTCGTTGAGGAGATGAAGATACTATTTTGCCCCACGGACACCGAAATGATGGAAGAAAAGAACTTACGTTTATAATGCGCGCTGTGAAGGAAGTTCGCTATCCTGGACCACCCACATCGATTCCGTCTGCTCTACAGCAACCCGTACCCTGGGTTACCTTCGACGCAACCTCACGTGCGTATCCCCCGATTTAAAAAATCTGGGTTTCATCATCTTCGTAGGATCTAAACTTGAATATGCTTCAGCAATCTGGCATCCTTCCCAAGCCTACCTAACAACTAAATTATAGTTTATCCGAAATCGCGCAGCTCCCTTCATATCTTCGCAAAACTCACACAAACCCTGCGTTACCACGCTAGAACACTCTCTTTCCCTCCCAACTTTTGAATCCCGCCCCCTGATCACCTGTCTTTGCCTTCTTTTCCGCTTCTACTATCAACCACGCTCAAGACATCAATTGCTTCAATTGGCAAACAGAACTTCATCACGCATAGGCCACAGCAGACCCATCGCACGTGTGTATGCCCCGATGTAAGCATTGATCACCTCGTTTTAATGCATTAGCGCTCCGGAATGCCTTACCCGATGACCCCGGTTCATGCGCCGACAGGGAAACTTTCCGCGCAATGCTGAGAGAACATTTCTTTCAGCCATTCCTCCTGATAATTTCAACTACTCCGCGTTTATCGCTAATCGTTTTTAAAATTGTACATAGGTTTCCTCTGCAATTGGATAACATATCTAAAACATCCTTTATTCATTTTTATTTCGTTCTAGTTACGTTCTTTTATTAATTTTTTTTGTTCTAGTTTCGTTTATGTGATTCCTCGTTACTCCCTCCTGTGTATACTTTCTTTTATTTATTTTGTTTGTTCTGTTAAACATTGCACCCTATATTGTCACTTGTCCCCCCTTATGTAACGCCTTCGTGCCGCTAAAGACAAATAAATGAAATCAATTGAAACTGTTTGCTGGACTCGTCCGCAATCCGCCCAAAACCGTCACTGAGTTTGTGAACAAAGCAAGCACAATTGAGAAGGCCCTAGAAATGCGAGCTAAGCAGTATGACCGCAACATTGTTGGCGCGCCTAACGCGAACTATTTCGACAACATGCAGATCCCAGCAGACAGGCTCCGCGAGAATATCCGTGTTGTATTGAGGGAGGAGCTGTGGAAATTTCTCCCAACGCCACCGCAACCCCAGCTCGCTTCCCTTACAAACGTCATTAGGGAAATAGTGCAGCAAGCACTGGGAACTTCAGTGACGCTACAATCACCCCGGAAGCCCCAAGACATAACCTACGCGGCTGTTCGTCCGTCGACCTGCAACCATCATCACGAGGCTCAATACCGTCGTCTGCTATGTAGAATTTTGTAAGAAAAACAAGCTTCAGAGCGTATGTGCCTTGGGGCTATAAAATCAATAAACTGTTCTCAATGTGGTAAAACACTGTGCAGTTGGGAGTCTTCCTCCTGCAACACAAGTGAAAAAGCATAAAATGAATTGGTGGTTTGGCAATAGTTGTGATGTGCACGTATACATATTTGCACATTAATAACGATAGTCAGTGATTGGTTGACTTTTACACGCATAAAAGTCAGGGTTCTTTTGCTAGTAGGCGAGGCAACATTTGTCACACACGACATACACATTTCGCAAGGTGCTAATGCGGAAAGCGCTCTACGCAAGCCGCAGACCCATAATCGTCCCGAAGTGGACCACTTGTACAGTTTTTAAAAGGTTCATGTACAAAACTCCCATTGTATAATCTGTATTTTATGAAGCTCCGGAAAACAGCAGCACAAGCACAACTTGTTTGTCAGCACAATACCAGTTATGTGACAGATGTTCAGACATTTTTAAATGTTTGAGCATTTTCAAATTGTTTTATGTTCGCAGTAAACGGTAATGTTTTGCAATACCACGCCCACAGATTTCTTTTCTCTTATGAATTGAATCATTCGTGCATTGTTTGATTTGTCAATCTGGTCCCAACCCACGTTTTTTGGTGGACGCAGGGTTAAGCAAAAAAACCCTTTTGGTTATCCACGTAAGCTAGTTTGTCAGCACCAAGGTGGACTTGGTGCTTGTGAATTCACTTGTTACATAGTTGAGAAATATGTAAATTGAGGCTACAGACAATAAGGAAAATTTCTTGGTGGCAAAGTATTTCGAAGCGAGTTCGTTCTAGCAGTAAGGAATGCGCAGCTTAAAACTTTGCCATTGGGCACATAAGATTCTCCGCGTTAACAGTTGAAATTGCTTGCTGGAATCGGATGGGAGGTGGTCGTTAACACAAGCAAAGAGCAAAGGCGTTCATCTTCTCGCTGGTAGACTTCCAGAGTGTGGTTCAGACGATTGACACACAATTTTTCAATGAGTTTGCATATAGTGGGGGTCAAAGAAACTGGCCTTAGGTTAGTTACTGTGCTCGGATCTTTGCCTGCTTTAGTAATCGGCGGGACCACGGAACGCTTCAGGCGTGGTGGCAAGTGGCCACTGACCCATATGTGGTTCATCGCTTTAAGAAGGGCTTGTTTACTGTCCTCTGAGAGGTTTCGAAGAGTTGTCCATGTAATACCGTCTTTCACAGGTGAACTTTTGACCCGGTGCTGCCTCCTCTTGTGCTGCCTCGTGCGTCATTTTTATTGTCGGTTTGTTTCTTGAGTGCAATTGTACGAACTAGATTAGGAGTCCTTGTCTTTCCCTGCAAAGCCTTGAAGGTATTCCTCTGGGTTTGTAGTCGCGTCTTGCTGCTGAATGACGCACAGTGGGTTTGCCAGCGGGCTCTTCCGGCCATTTTAGCATGCCGTCTTATCTGTGCAGTTTTATGGTGTACTTTTAAAACCACTTCATACGTCCAGCCACTGGCAAGATATTGCGCATGAAGTTCTGGTGTCTCCCATAAGTTTAAGATGTGTTTGTCTGGGGTGGGAAGTTCTTCGGGAAGGTCCATTTCTTGATTTGTAAGAATCATAGCTTGCTGCATAGCCTCCACGAGTGTACTGATCTCACTGGAGGTGGAAGAGGCATCGGCTAGATGATGCCGAAAAAGATCCCAATCCGTGCAGCGGACTTTGCGTTTACGGTTTTTAAACCCGTGTTTTACCGAGACCCATGTAGGGTAATGGTCACTACGCCATTGGTCATTTTCACAGGACCACAAAGAACAGAGATTTTGGGATGTCCACGTGAGATCAGGTGAGGAACTCTTTTGACGAGAGTGCAGTGCCGTCCTAGTTGGAATGTCAAGATCGACAACCAACGTAAGGTTGGGTGCTTGGGCTTCACGCTCCAGCTGAGCTCCCCTGGGGGTATATCGAGGATATCCCGAGATAACGTTACACGCGTTAAAGTCCCCTCCAATGAGGATGGCGCCACCGAGAAAAAGGGAGCATAGATGCGTCATCCAAGCGAAATCACCCCTGTTGGAGTGGCCCGTTTTGGGACCTAAGTATACGGACAAAAAAATTATCTTTTTTGGCCAGTTGAAGTCATAAAACTTAAAACATAATCATTTATTGTATTTCCTCTCACATGATATTTTGTGCTTTGCCCATTGATGTACCCTGCGGATTTTATGTTCCACGCTGCGATTTTTGGAAGAGTTTTTTGCTGCCTTCAATCAAAGATATTTTCTACAAATGGTTTTTAGCGTGTGGTGTATTTTCAGCAAGCGTTATGCTTGTCAAGCTTCTGGGATTTCATTTGCTAATATTTATTTCTAATCAGTTTGTTTCATTTAAATGGTGTTTTAATTGCTTTATATTTTATGGTACATCCCAAGAGTCTCCACAAACCTCTGTACAGAGCTTTGGCTGCGAATGTTTACAATTCAAAAGACAGTGTGGAATTTATTTGCGATTCTTGCCCACACCGCTTGTCTTTCGGCAAGTGTCAAATCATATGCCCTTTTCGTTTTTCAGAAAGGCATTTATAGCAGATTTGTCTTCGAAGCATCGTTTGCGTAATTTTTTTCGGGATAAATACAGCATGAATTGATCCTGTTCCTCCACTATTTCAGGAGTTTGGAACTACATTAAAAGTCACCATAGAGATCACTCCGTTTCATAGGAGCCCACTGTTTGGCATAGCGGATGTACAAGCCCCAGCCGTTACAGTTGGTTTTAAATTAAAGTTCAGTAAGAGTCAATGTGAACAGATATTTATTACGAGCATAATTAAAAAGGACGAATGAAATGAATACCCAGGAGTTAAGTATTAGTGTGTGCACATTGAATACGAGGACAAGTTAGAACAGAGTACACCTTAGTGAAGGGAGAAAACGTTGATAGTTTCAGTCGTAATTAAAAATCTGCATATCCAGCCTAAACCGGCAGCAAAACAGATCTACGAAGAAAAATGCGGAATAATAATGCGAACGCTCTAAGATATTTTGTCTAATGCAACAGCCACCATATTTTGTTTTGATATATTATTTCTTCCCACCTTCTAAAAATAGACCGCCGCCCTTCAATGGAACAATATTAAGCACACATAATAAGTATTTACCTAATGGCAGTTGTGTTGGAAGTTACTTGGGGTAAGCCGGGTAGAGAACTGTTTCAAGTTACTCTGCTTCAAATTAACCCTGTCAAGGACAGTGTAATAACGGAAGCGTCGTACCAGAAGGAATATAGAAAGAGAGAACATGAATAAAATTTTTTTCTGTAAGTCGGTGATTGGATCCATGAGAGTAAAGAAAGAAATGGCCAGTGGAGTATCTTCGCATAACGCTGGCTAAACCACAGAAAAAATGGCGCAGCTGTCTCTCTGTCTTTATCTCACTTTTTGTTTACAGCAAAGCTGTAAATGGCTAGGATCCAGCAGATTCCGTCCGGTCCCACAGCGATGTAGACAGGAATCGATAGCGAATGTAGCGCCGGGTTGCGGAGCATACTCAAATCAAAGGAATCGTAAAACTGCACGCCACACCCCTGGGGCGTGAAAAAAATTATAAAAAATTGAAAAGGTCCTATGGCCTTCATAGAGCATGCGCCGTGATTACCACACCCGCGCTTTAATTATTTTTCTACCCACCATTCCTGTGTGTTTTGTAGCGTAAGCCACACTGGCAAAGATTGAGCAGTTTCGCGTGTGCCGTCAAAGGCCGTTCTGCACATGCACGAGGGTCATTGGACAGAATTTGATTCAGTTGGCTTGGCTTGGATTCGATTGGATTAAACTGGATTGTGTTGGATTGTGTTGCGTCATAGCCGCGCAGACGCACTAGTGGCGGCGCGTGCCCATGTGTGCGCCTCAATTGCGCAGTAACCAAGTCTGAAGCTGCGTCGGAGCCTCTTGATAGCCGGTTCACGTGGCTGTGGTTTATCATAACCATCCCTATATACGGTTGTTCCGAATTTAAAGTACACCATTTGCAATACAATCCAACACTCCCAAAATATTTTTCACCAATATCACACGTACTGCGCTTGTGATACAAAATGTATTGTTTATACAGTTTTTTATAGTAAGTGAGGTGGTACCAAAGCCCCCACACCATTTGTACGTTCAGAAGAATGAAGACGCTTCCATTTAATAAACTTTGCACTTTGTTTAGACGGTCACCTCTGCCAGCCCCTACGCGGGACCCATGTGTAAACAGATGCACTTTAAGATTTGTGTTTTCAAATATTCCTGGACGCTCGCCATGCTTAATTTGCTTTTGGACACTTTTTGTTATTCCTGTTTGCCCTGTTCTTTTGATGATACCCAGGGATGTGGAGTTCATTTCTGCCATTTCGAAGTGTTATTACAAGAAGACTTTAAAGACTCCACAGTATTTTCAGCGGCCGAAATGTTCTTTGGGGGAAGAAATGTCACATGGTTAAGTACTGCAACCTAAACGGACCGTATACGTGCTCAATTTGACATTTGCAAACGCCTATATATTATAATATGCCAAAAATACCAATAGCTCTGAGTGGCCCACGTGCAAACGCCAGCGTGAACTTTCCACCTTAAAGCCACGTAGTGAAATGGCATATTTACAATATTACTGCCAGTAAAGCGATTGGTATAACCCGTTGCTATGAGGCACATCTACGTCCCCACAATTACTTTTAGAACTTAAAGAAGATGAATCAGCCCTATCTATAAATTTGTTTCAACGTGCCGACATTTCTGTCCGTCTGTTTACCTTTACATATATATTTTGCCCGTGGCGTCGTGCTAGAAAATATAAAATGGCGTTTTCAAACAAGGCTTAGACTATTTATAGCATGAAAAAACCGCTCCAGTTAACAGAAACAGATGAGTAAAATATTGAAACAATACTATATCTTAAGAACATCAGATGAAAAAAGCACTATTTTAAAATCATTCACCTTAACATGCAAAACGCCTTCATCCAGCATGAATTGAAAACCATTACCCAACAGGGACTGCTCACTTACTTACTAGTGAACAGTAAAGGAAGAAGAAAATTAGAGCTCATGCAGCAGTTTCCGAAGCCTCATACAAGTTTCTTTATAAGCTCTTTGTCAGCGTCATTTTAGATCCCCCAATATCACGCTATCATTAAAGCAAAGTTCGAGGGAAAGTTTGTTTTACGAATTCGCCCTCACCGATTCGTAAACCTGGAACGAAGAAAGAATGCCCCTTTATCGCCTTTTGTAGTACTAAGACGTTTCTGTGCAACTGAAGCTCGGTCAACGTGTTCTAAGTTCTTCGAATAGGTAGGTCGAAAAATTTAAGGCACATAGGAAAGAAAAATCTGTGACGAGACCAGGCTTAAAGAAAAAAACAGAACATTTAGTGTATACCTCGGTACTATTGACCCAGTAGTTTTGCAATAATTTCTAATTTCTTCTCATGGGTTAAAAGACGGTCTTTAGGCTTCCTAATCCCTCTTGTGCAGATTGTTCGCATTCTGATGGCATTGACTAGTAATGTTTTGCCACGTCTCTCAAAAGTCGCTGAGCACAAGCAAACCAATGACACTCTCAATCACCTGCTGTACATGTCGTGTTCTCATCCTTCGTTGCCTTGCGCAGCACTAACTCGACGTGAAGTTTATTCTTCACTGTTTGAATTATTGTCAATCTACAAATATAGAGCTTTAGTTACTACTTGGTTTTGTGTATCATGTACAAGCGTACTAACTAGAATATCCCGGAACAAAATTATTCCTCGTAAGTTCAATTTTATGAGCAAGACTGAGTTTAGATTTATTTCTTCTACAACCCCATTTTAAACAGACAACCCTGGATGCTTGCTATCAAGAAAGAAATATTTGTTTCGGTTTTCCCAAACACACAAGTCCTTGCTTGCATGCGGATTGCCGAGAGTGCTGAGTGATCTCGCTATCTTTTTTTTATTCAGAAGGTAACTGTACAACAGACTTACTTTGTGACATAAGTTGCTACGTCTTTCATGGTCTCTCGTGATTCTGACATAGAATCGTTTTTGAGTGTGGCCTTGAATTAGAGGTGGCTGAAATATTGTCTAGACGCAAAACATGTCCGCCACTTTATCAAACACGCTGCTAAAATATTGAGCACTATAACTCACCTTGTTTTGTGGTCGTGAATCTTGATGGACGCCCTAAATATTTCGACAGCCCCATAAACTACTCCGGCTGATCCAAAAAGAACCAAGTTTCGAAACACCAACTTACCATGTACAATTGATGGCAAAATAACTGTTATAGCCCACAGTTGGTCTTTCTCAGAATTTTTCTGCTTGAATATCTGTCACACTGCAGCGATAAAAACTAATTTTATTTGAACTGTACGTTTTTGTTATGGTAATAGAAAACATACCCGCGTTAGAATACTGTGTCTTAACGCTACCTCGGGTTCTATGATCAACTTAGTCGATGAAATAAGAAAATCAACGTCTTTCCTAGAGAGTAGATAGTAGGAACAAACACGCTCGTGTTACTGGTACCTCCACATCCATGTGAATAGCTACACATAACCAGTATTCTCTTTTTACCTCGCGAGTGCCGTACTCGCAGCAATGACATTTGAATTAAGCTCCGTGCGTGTGAATATGCAGCATTCTAAGAACACCTGCGGGGCACCTCAAGGCGCACCAGGCAGCACATGTCTGTTCGGCCTAAATCCAGCCGGTGTACTTTGGCTTGTGGTTTTCTGTCCGCCCTTTTTCTGGCAGCCAATTTTGGTCCGTTTCCAAATGTAGGCCTTTTGTCCGTATACGGCCGTACCCTGAAGGCTGTCCAACGGCCAGTGTCCGTCGGCAGGTCGACCGGCTTACGTTCATACGGCCAGATTCCAGCCGCAGGGCTCTAGCCTTTCCACAGCCACCCGTGCACGGCTGAACTACGACTACCGGAGTACAGCCGAGATGCGGTCTTCGGACTCCAGCCAGTCTAAAGCTGCCAGATATACTCCCGTGCTACGGGCATTACAGTTCAGCCACAGTACGTTACCTCTACTGAGGCCAGTCGCTGCATGTCGCGCAAGCGGATGACTCAGTCGCGCTCTGCAGCACGAACCTTGCATTTTGGGTCAAATGCAGCCACATCAACGTGAGCCCGCGCGCAAC